>NW_010229991.1:82469-82733 GCF_000690775.1 Eurypyga helias | reverse complement strand
CCCCCACAGGCAGGCATCCCCCCGAGCCCGCCAGCGCTGCCCCGCCACCGCCCCGGAATCCGGCTGGCACCTTCTCCGGCCGTACCTCTGCTCCAGCAGTTCTGGGCATGCCTGTATTTTACGTGCCTTGTGAGAAGCGCGGAAGGAAGACACGTTCAGTCTCCCGTGCTACTGAAGTGCTGGCGAAAGAAGAACAGGGAATTAATACGCTCCCCTTTTTTGTGTGTGGTTTTTTTTTTTTTTGTTTTTTTTTTTTTTTTTTTT
>NW_010229991.1:0-82457 GCF_000690775.1 Eurypyga helias | reverse complement strand
CAATACTAGCTTTCTTCACCTGACTTCAAAAGCAGAGGAACTGCTCCCAAAATTCTATACATTACTGATCGGTTCCTGAAGTAAACAAACTCCTCGAGCCAGTGTCACACACAGCCACCGTCCCCTCAGAGTGTCTGTAACCGAGCTCAGGACCTCCACCCTGAAGGACCCCCATTCTCCATGAATAAAAAAGCTGGATTCTCCCACCCAGGTGCTGTGACTTCCTATTTTCTGACAAAAGGGTACAGCTTACAACTTGTAGATCCTTCGATTTCAGCGATGATTTACCATATATCCATGTGGGAAAAGGCTCTGAGACACAAGGAGAATAAAGCAGAACAAAAATGATAGAGACAAGAAACACTGCGATTTCTCAGTCAGAATTTATCCTGAAGGATAAATAGGAACAAGAAAAGGATAAATAGGAATTTATCTTTTTTTTTTTTAATTTTTCATGACAGTACTTACTTTCTTCTTTACCATGACTAATAACAGCGCAGCTATGCAACTACCAGTGGTTCTCTAAACTGCATTATTGATAGGAAGCATTCATCCTCCCGCAAGAACTGGACTCTTCTTGCCTTTGGCAAGAGAAACACAAGTAAGGAGTTGTGTAGAGCTTCACACACACTTAGGGGTATTTCTTGTTTTCTGCAGTAACTACTCCCAATACTCCTTCAATGTTCCCTGATTATTTTCTTTTCTTTTGAGTCAAAGGCAGGGTTTTGTTCTATATAAAACTTTTTTTCTTCCTTCAAAGCAGCCAGAACCTAGATTTCAGACAGCAACTGCTTCCTCTCCTGTGCTACTGCCAGTCATGCCTGCACAACGGACACGCACTTCCTATTTTCTGATGGAGATCTTCCCTTTCCAATGAGTTACAAGCGCGTGCCACTAACCGCCCCTGCAAAGGCTGTCTGGGGGCGTCGCGGGCAGGGTGGTCGGACTCCCAGCATGCCTGCCCACGCACACAGAGCAGGACTACCACTTCGGAGCTAAGCAGGAAGACTTAGGGTCACACACGCTCATGTTAACCAAAAATCAGACCAAGATCTTTTTGGACATAGACTTTTATCCTAAATATTTCTCACAGCGCCAACGAGCAATGCAACGAACCTTCATTTGCTTCCATGTAACGTTACGAAGATGATCTTTTTCACTTACGTGCCAACAGAAGGAGGTTTATATCCAGATTCTAGGCACGCAGGGAACCTGAGCCTAGCTCAGTGCTCAGGTAGGCTACTAGGATCCTACGCCTCTTGACTGTAGGCTGCAGAAAAGCCTCGCGTAACTGTTAAGAATTAAATTGGACTTGATAGAGATTTTGTAAAAACTAAAATACAGTTCCATTACAGGAACTATACTGAAAGGGGTTTTTAATTTTTTTTTAATCATACTTCATTTGCATCACAAATGCTGCTAAAACATAGTGGCAGCTTACAATAGATAAAACAAACAAAAGCAAAACTACTTGTAAAACCATACTAAGGGAAACACAGAAGGGCAACATCATACAGTCAAGCAAAAAGTAAACACCCTAACAATGAAATCAAATACAAATAAGATAGCATTCTAATACATGAAAGGATTGGTTTTAAGCAGTATCAGTTTATCAGCACATAACCACTGCATTCAATAGGGCTAGCACAGCTGATACCTGCACATCTCCCACCCCCACTGACATCCTTGTAATACATGAATAAGCAGAAAAACTTTACAGGTATTATTTTATGTCATCTTGTTCCCATCAAGCAAAACAGAATCACGACCAAGTGATGAGACAGATCTGCTCCCAGCATAGTTAAACTGCTATTGCTAGCTAATACCAACTCCCACTGTACCTGAACAACAACAGACTTCCACAATGAAAAATGAGAAAGGATGTTTTCCCTCCATTGCTTTCCAGAGATCTCTTCAAAGAGCTTCTCCAAGACAGAACAAGTACTCTGTCACCACGGTAATACAGCTGTGCCTTACACTTCATCTGAACTTGTCCACAGTCCTTCCACCATGCACTATTTTCATAGTTTTATGGAAACCTCATGCTCCAGATTATTTTGTGGGCTTTTGCCTAAAACTTTACAGTTGAGAGAAGAAACTAATGAAAAATGTTTAGAATGTTCATTTGGGAATAAAGGTAGATCTTTTTCCTACAGCTACATAATAATCAGAAGTTCTAGACTAGTGTCATCAAAAAAGTAGGGTCACCGGCACCAAATGAATGTATGGGAAACACGCCTCTAAAGATTTTTGCCATTAGTATCAACAGAAACAGGATTATACTCATGTTACCTATTGTACCGTCATACTGATCTAATTTCTGAACACCAAGACTATGCACCCAACAGTCTGCAAAGCTAAAAGGAGATCATTTTCACAATTTCTCGTGCAAGCAGCCATTTGAGCATTAAACAAACTGCTATTTACAAGTAAACATGCTCAGTTTGCCGTGTGTGGATTACATAGTACCTCTTTAATCACATGTAGGGGTTAATTAGGATAGCTGTCAGTTCTTGCGTGATGCCAAAGGCCCTTTGCCTGTAACGCTTGTCTTTCCAAACACTTCTGTTTAAACAAGACACAATTTGTTAAAACAAGAACTGCATTAAATACATCATTTTCCCAGCAATTGGATTGATTCACACCAGTAACGACTAGGCAACGTTCCGCTGCTACCCAGTGACGCGCTACTACTGCCGCTGCCCAGGTCCTCTGAGAGCCAGAGGTAACACTCTCACTGACCTGAATGCACAGATGGCTGACTGCCCCTTCAGTTGTCACACACAGGCACTTATTTCATCTCATTTCCACAATATTTTTATGCTCTCCAGTACTACATTCAAGGACATGCTAGTCATACGGTATACAGTGGGTTATTTTCCCCTCTCCTTCCTTCTAATACAGATTAACAGTGTCCAAAGCCTGCAAGAAACTTGCGTCTGCCCCAAGCACACGTGTGTAAGCCCAAAGTCTCAATTCAGTTAAATCAGCAGTAAATCGACCAGGGTAAGCATCAGCTACTTTGGAGAAGAGATTCCAATCATGAATTAACACACTCGGGAAATTTGGCTTTCAATGACATCTGTGCTTTGGAAATGTTTCACAATACGCTCCATCAGAGCTTCTTTTCTGACAGTCACACCATGAAAGTGGGGAGATCTACAGAAAGGAGAAAAAAACAACAAGGTAAACTTTGCAAAAGACCATCAACAAAGGCCATCTGTAAACTTGTCCAGGTGGACTCGGCTGTCATCGCGTGTCAGCTCGTGCCTCCCCACCTCCTCCCAAACCCGCGAGACAAGGCAGCAATGCAACACTGTCCATCGACAAGAGAAATGCAACAGAAAAGGGAAAAATAATACATCTGGGAGAGATAAGATTTTCAGAAGTGACTACTGATTTAGATTCATCTGTTTCTGGGCATTCAGCTAGGGGTATTTTAAACAGCCAAGACTGCAGGAAGTGCTGGACAGCCAAATATGAAAATGGTACTCAGAAAAGGTCTCTAATTAAGCACCTAGCAATTGCAAAAGGATTCATTTAATTGTTTTTCTCATACATACCACTACTATTAACACTCTGCTTGATCCAGTCAACAAAAACACCAACATTTGTGTACACTCCTGGGTAGCTCTTCCTTCCACAGCCCAAGCCCCAGCTAGTGATTCCATGAAGCGTGTAAAATCCCGAGTTATCTTCTGAAGGACAAACCAATGGGCCACCAGAATCACCCTGAACAAGGACGAAGGAATCTTGTTATGAGCTAACATCACTCCTTACATTTTTAAGACAACAGTTCAGGTACAAGAGCTCACAGCTGCTTGTGTGTTTGGGGTTTCTGTTGTTAAAAGGCAGAGAAAGAACAACCTCTGTTCAAGGGAATTAGTTCTTTTTGCAAAATCAGTATAATTATAATCCTACTGCTAAAGAGTCTTTTGCTGTAAATCACCTACAGTCTCCGCGAGAAAACAGCTGTTAGTGAGGTTTTAGCACTCCCCTTTATTCAGAACCCGTCTGGCCATACCCCAAGTGTCAGAAGACAAAGGTGATGTGCGCAACTTACTGTGCATGAGTCCTTGCCTTCTTCCAGAGGGAATCCAGCACAGATCATCCTCTGTGTCACTTTACTGGGAAGGTTTACGTAGTAGCTCTGACACGTGTCGAGCACCAGGAGGGGGACTTCTAGCTGATGCAATTTTTTCCCCTTTTCTCTGTCTTGAAGTAAAAGAAAAGATACCAGCAGAGGCATGAAGTAGTGATTCCAGAAATAAGTTTTACTCTTCCCTTTTCCAAATGGTCTCAACCCAAATTACCCGATTTCTTTCCTCCCACCCATTTCCCTGCACATCTAGCTTACGCAAGTGAAAACCTTCTAACAGGTCTCTTCTCCAGGAATTAATGTGCGGACAGAATGAATGTTACAACACAAAACGCAGTATTAAAACACACCTACAGCACGCTCTACCTTCAAAGTGGCAAAGACTGCATACCTTCCTCGTGCGCACCCCATCCTGTGACCACGCACACCCTCGAGGGCTGAACCACCTCCCCCTCGGCAGGGAGGCACACTGGGCGCACGTAAGGGTTGAATTCTAAGGGCTCAGCCAGCTGCAGTAAGGCGATATCAGAGTCCATAGTAGTCTTGTTAAAACTTGGATGTATAATATGCTGCTTTACTGACCTCTTCTAGGAAAGCAAGGACATTGACATTTTCAGAACGATTTAGAAATCTGAGTGTATGCGAGGTGCCTTAAGAGGAAGAAACATTTAAATGCAGCTGATCAAGTCACCAGCTTGTTATATTAACAGGTCAAGATGATGCCTGTTGGACAGGGATCAGGGAACATGCAGGAAGGTCCACCCAGCAAGGGTAGGAAGATGGTATTGGAAAAACTTGTCCAGTCTGAGCAAAGTGGAAATTTGTACCCCAATTACTTTCACCTTGTTAACAGTCACCAGGGAATTTAGAGCCAATACACTCCACACTCACACATCCTCCAGGATACTGAGCTTTGGAGTTCATGACTGGTGAAGGCACAGGTCTGTGTTGATACAATTTCCCTGACAGTCACACAAAAGCTGTTGTGTAAACGCAGATGAAGGTCAGCACGCAGGCTGCTAGATGGCTGCGTCACGAACAATTTGGAAGATGCATTTACAGTAAAAAATATTTTCCACGATTGATTTATATTTCATTATTATGCAGAACTGAAGTACCTGTCTGTATTCCTGCTCTGTAAGATCATGAAGTCCCGTTACCACCGTCCATAAGCCTCTGTACAGTTCCCTAAAAAAAAAGGTAAGCACATTCTCAGGCTGGTAGGACAGCGTTCTTGACACCTGTGAATCTTAAAACATCCCCCACCCACCCCAAACAGTTTCTAGGGCTCTACATATTCCTAGGCCAACAACTCCTGAAGCCCATACTCATGTACAAATCAATGGAAATCTTTCCATGACTTCTAGGGAGCTTGAAACATTCTCGAGGCAGTGGGATTTCTCAAACACATAGCAAACGGAGAGAAAGGTCACTTTCACAAGGATTGGGGGTGCCCGATGCAGAACACAAGGTCTGCATGGTCCACATCATCCAGGGATAGTGCTGGTCCCTACCTTCTTAATGAAGAAAATGAGTGGCCTCCAAAACTTAATGACCCATCAAATGATATAAAGAAATGCAAGCAACATTTTGTTTCACCCTTTGGTTTCTTAACCAAACCTTTTCACTCTCTGGAAACTTGTCATAACTCCCTGATTAAACAGTTGTGTAGAATCATTCACCCGTGTACACAAATTCTGATGCAATGGCAATGTGCAATAGAGAATTCCTCCTTAATTCAAGCAGTACCTTCAACACAGCGCAACAACGTTCCTGACATACAATTTTGCAAACTGGTATTTAGAAACTTAGAAGTCAAAGTCCAAAATTCAAAACAGCACTTGCATTTCAGATCCCCAGTTTTGTGTGGGTGGGGAAGAGAACCAAAGAAATGGAGAATATGGATGCCTAGGCATCTTTGGCATTTGGGGCTTTTGAAAGCTTACCCTCATATTCAAGTAACTGCAGCTTGATTTGAAAACAGGCCAGAATACCTAGTTATCAGCAATCCTGGGAGGATTTTTAAAAAATATTACAAGGACCCAAGGTATGTGAATTTACTACCAGTCAGGTAGCATTCGGCCTAAGAATAAACAAATTGCCATTTTATTATAGAGTCTGAAAATCACCCAGACTCTCTTTTTGGCTCCTCTCAACAAAGACAATCAGATTACATGGGAATTTTTCTAACAGATCGATAGGTTCTGAATAAGGGAATAGCATCAACCCTGTGCACAAAAAAGCTCCCATATGTCCTCCAAAATCTACACAAATTCAGTATGTTTTTAATTTTTGGATAGAAGTTACCTAGGAGTAAGTGAGGGAGGACAAGAGACTTAGTATCTTATCTCTTCTGAAAACTTATCTGAATGAAAACCAAGCCTACAGATGTAGGCTACTTATTTCCTAAGTAGCCACTGTGATCCCAGTGCAAGTGCGTGGAGCAAAAGAATCCTGTGCCAGAGGGAGCGGCAAGTAGGTGGTAACGCAAACTGTGCCAGCCGCCCTGGGCAGAACCACCACGCTGCAGAGAGGCACCATGCAAGGGTTCATTTCGGCATACTCACTTAGCATTCAAGCAGTGAGCAGCTGTGACAACCCATTCTTTGGCAAGAACTGCTCCTCCACAGATATGCTCATCGGAAATTCGTACGCTGACCTGCCAAGGCCATGAGTATGGTACAGCTTCTTCACCTCCAATTATCCTACTGAAGATGAACCTGGGCTGATTTGAAGGCATTCCACAAATATCATCTAAAACAGAAAGCACTGATGTCTCTAGACATTAAGACTTGGGAAATCAAAAACAGCCCATTTAAGAGCTTCTCAAGCTTCTCCCCTCCCCTTTTTTGCTAAATCTTGCAAATTCCCTCATGACAAAGGATCCAAATATTTAGAGCTATCATGAGGAGATGATCTCAGTAAAAACAGAGCTTGACCAAGAGGAAAGCAACTGCTTACCTTCAAAAGTTTTACCATCAGACTTAAGACTCAGCCCATTACTGGGGGGAAAATTGGAAGTTCTAAAATGTTGGTTATTATTTTCAACTGCCCTGTACTCTTTGCAATTATTTTCACCAAAGCAAGTAGGTGTAAACTGACAAAGCTCAAATAATGCCATCATATTGCTGTAAATGACTTAACAAGATGAAGAAAACATTAAAAAAAAAATTAGGTTCTGCTATTCTAAAGTCAAATCATAGCTGTGTTACTATTCATCCCTTTATATCCTCAAAATATCATAATGAAAAATTCTGGGACAACTTCATCCATTAAATATTTGGAGAAAACACTGTTTAAATTATAGTCTCCCTACTCCCATGAAGAAAATATAACTTGGGCTGGCCTACCTGTTGTAACCTGCATTTCTACTTCAGTCACATTCCTATCTTCGAATCCTTCTTCACTACTTGAATCCAAAGTATCTAAATCTGGCAAATGAAAACAGCAAATGCGTTAGCAGGCTGTCTTGAGTGACACTTTCATTACAGGATAAGTTTTATTTCCTTTATTAGAATTTCTGTAGAAGGAATAGATTTCTACAGCATGGATCTGTGTTGTTACATCTTCACACGGTAATGAAGTGCTATGTAAAATGCACCAAAATACTCCTACACCAAACTCAACTCTCAGATTGTGGGTAGATTCATTGTTTCTCTTCACCCACTCAATAGGCCCTTTGTTTAATTCCTCAACAGGTTCACAACACTTTTTTGGGGTTTTTTTCACTGAAATAATTTATAAGATGAGAATCTCCTGGTGCAAAGTAATTCTGAATAGCCAGACTGACTGAAGAGCCCCTTGTGCTGCCCCAAAGAGGCAGTCTCCCAAGTTACTTCTATTACCTGTTACATGAACAAAAGAGATTGCAGCTCTGAATCCTCCAAAGGTCTCTGTTTCATCAGAGCGAAAGACAACCAGCATCACAGCCGAGGAGCTGAGAACAGGTGCTGGGAGGGCATATCCACAAGACTTCGCTAGAGATGAGAAAGAAAGGTTCACTGCAGATTGACATGTACTTTTTCATCCTTATCTCTTTCAGCAGTGGGTACACAAGATTCTGTGTATTCCAGCTCTCACACAGCAGGGTTAAAAATAACTATGCACAAGAGAGGCGCAGAGATAATCAGACTGAGGCTGAAGGACTGTTCCATTACCCCTGTCAGTCTGTCCTTGTTCAGTGATTATCTCCTAAGGAGGAAACTTGCATTCATTCCCAAGAGACTATTGCAGCACTCCTGCTCGTAGGCTGCCGTTATGCACAGAACGCACTGGAAGCTTGTTCTCCCCGTGTTAGTGTTTCAGCATCTGCCTGCGCTCATCTGAGCACCAGTGCCCGCAGCTGCTGCTATCAGGGGACAGGTCTTCCTCTCACTCAGTGTAAGCCAGGGGAATCTCCAGCAAGGTGGCAAGGGCTACATGGATGCTCATCCAGAACGAAGAACAACTGGACTCTGAAAAGGAGACCTCCTGGGTGCTTTCTGTGCCTGACCACTGCTATAAAAACAAGTTATTGTGTTATGTCCTTTTCTGCGTTACATGAACTCAGAACTGCATTTCATACAAATTTTAAATACACAAAACTGTTCTGTCCAATGTGGTTTTACCTCTGTAAGTGAAACAGAAGCAGCAATACCCGCAAGTATTTTTTCAAGGTACTGAAAGTAGTACCTATAATATCACCTGAGAGAGGCAAACTTGATTTTAGACTGTAAAATAGGGCTAGTGAAAGTCATAAAATAATTATGTCATCCCCAAAATATGTCAAAAATCAAAAGTCAAACCAATTTCCTCCTCTTTTTGCACATCTTCATATACAGTCACGGCATCGTAAGAGCAATCTTCACTCTCTTCTACCTCAAAAGACTGGTATGTAAGCTTTAAATACAAAAAATGAAGAATTGAACCTGTTATTAAATTCAGAAAGAAAAATTCCAAGATCTGTCATAGGGTCTTTATTATTCCCAATGATTCCTCCAGGATTTTGTTTCTGTGACATTCAGACCTTGCACAGGTGACAGACAGCATTACATTTCCTAGAAGAATCTGTCATGATAAAACTTAAACCAGGAAATCCTATTCTATTATAACGTAAAGGAGAAATGAAAACCTATCTGGTTTGGGGATGGAAAGTGATTTCTCTTAACTGCATCCAGCAGCGTTATTCAAGCTTAAGTTTCCTGCTCTTGCTTGTCCTTAGCTGCATCATTTCTTGTTAACTAAATGGTGCCCACTCCCATTCTGTAGACACAAGAGAAGCTCATATTATACCTTGATTACATGGTCCTCCGGCGCACAAATAATCCACTGACAGTCTGCCATGTTGCCGTAGTGCTCTGGGTAGTGCATACTCTGTACCACTCCTTCTTCAAAAAGGACAGCTAAGGACTCACAGCCAGAATCTGGAAATTCAGGAAACAAAACCAGAGTCACTGTGATTTCCTATTAAATCATTCACAAAAAAAAAAAAAAAAGAAATCCAGAAAAACTTTTGTGGTGCTTTCACACTGCTGAGAAAGAGAACAGGACAGGAGCAAAAAAATATTTCATCTATTCTCAGAGAGAAGAGCGATCTGACCCGTGACTCTACCCTTTCCCTTTAGCTACGGGCAGTGCACTGCAGAGACGGGTACTTCCGTAGGGTGATAGAAGAGCAGGATGCGGGCACATCAAGAACCTTCGGCAACTTTCTTTGGAAATTAAAGTGGAGACACAAAATGCAACCAGCAGCTATGTCTTCTTGATGGCCTATGTAGTAGCAAGGCCCCTCAGAGGGAATTCCTCCCCGCGCTCTGCAAAGGAAAGAAACTACCTGGAAACGCTGCAGAAGCTACCTGGAAAAGCTGTACTGCATCCAGCTGTGGTACCCACAACATCAGAAGGATATAGACTGGTTGGAGCGAGTCCAGAGGAGGCCATGAAGATACTCCGAGGGCTGGAGCCCCTCTGCTCTGGGGACAGGCTGAGAGAGTTGGGCTTGTTCAGCCTGGAGAAGAGAAGGCTCCGGGGAGACCTTATAGCACCTTCCAGAGCCTGAAGGGGCTACAAGGATGCTGGGAGGGGGTCTTTTTACAAGGGCAGGGAGTGACAGGACAAGGGGTAATGGGTTTAAATTGAAAGTGGGGAGGTTTAGACTGGATATCAGGAAGAATTTCTTCCTGGAGAGGGTGGTGAGGCACTGGCACAGGTTGCCCAGAGAAGCTGTGGATGCCCCATCCCTGGGAGTGTCCAAAGCCAGGCTGGATGAGGCTTGGAGCAACCTAGTCTAGTGGAAGGTGTCCCTGCCCATGGCAGGGGGGTTTGAACTGGATGGTCTTTAAGGTCCCTTCCAAACTAAACCATTCCATGATTCTGTGAAACAGGAATAACTGGTGTCTGTCCATAACTGGATTGTCCAGACTCAGCAGACAGCCATTGGACCTGCTCCCTCATGATGGTGAACTGGTCTGGCAGCAAAACTGAAAGCAATTCTCCACTATATATGTATCTCAGCATTAGCTGCCTCCCCAGGGCGCCTCCAGGAAAGCATGCTTAGGACAGGGCAAAGCACCTTTCATCTGGAAATTCCCCTCTTTTGGCTAATCTCAATTAATTATGAGTTAAAACAGTCTGGAAGTAGGGAAGGAAATGAAATCTTGTGTAAAGTGGCTGGAGAAGAGGCAAAGTTAAATGAGGGCTTCTCTCAATAGTATCTATCCTACCTGAGATGAGAAACTCATCCCAGTTTCTCCACAATGTCACACAGCAGCCTACACACACTTACCTTGTTCATAACATCATCCACATAGAAAAATCATAGAAGCTTCCTCTGATTTATTTTCTCCTGTTCTTCAGGCCACCACCCAAGAGCACAGACAGATACATTACTAGACTTAGACTTACCAGGAAGAATATCTGGTGTAAGAGCTTTGTAGGTCACAGAAAAACCAGTTCCATAATCCTTGCTGTCAGAAACAAATTTTAGCCTTATACTATCGGAGCCAATCAAAATAGGTAATGGAAGATCTCCTCCACAGAATTTTCCTGAAATATTAGAGAATAATCATAGTTAAAAGCCTTTAGTCCCTTAAGAATACTTGCGTGTACTTGGCTGTGCAAATTTAAAGATGCACACTATTAAAAATTGAGAACACAACTGACAGTTCCCTACCAGGCATTTTCTATCACCCTCTTTGTCTTTTATTTTAGATCATATGTTACAGTGTATTCATTACTAAAACATAAGTTAAACACAATCAACTGCAGTGTGCTTCCTGGGTGTACCTGCCATCAGAATCACAGAGAACACTGACGGATTATTGCAGAGAGTAAGGGGACACAACTCACCGACAAGTCTGTCGTCTTTTGAATAGACTGATAAAGAATCATAGGCACAGAATGTTTCTGGCTCTATATCAAAGTGGGAAAAACGAAGCAATATGTAATTCCCTTCTGGTACAAAGAGAGTCCATACGCACAATCTGGAACAACAAATTAGTTCCCATTCACAAAGCTGCAACAAAACCCCACAACTACACCAGTACGGGGAACAGCTTCTGGGGAAAGTCTGGGCTGTTCTACTTACTCGTGGTTTTGATAGAACTGTTTGGGACTTCCAGGAAAATGTAATTCTCCTTCACTTTCAGGGAGTTTGCCATCCTGAATGCTACAAAGTGCTGCATTGTAGAGTTAAAACAAAATAGGAGGAATCAGGTTTGACACATCTGCAATCATCTGTTACACCAAAAAGCTCGAACATCTAGAGAATACTGTGAGACTCAGGATGGCTCAGCTGTACCTTGTTTCTGCTGGAAGACTGATGCTGGGTCTTCTCTCTCTTATTTTGTAAGTCAGTTGTTTTAAACCCCATAATTTGGGAGCAAATATGAAACACTGCCAACACACTATCATATTTTATTGAAAAAAATGGCAGTGCTTGCTTTTTACCTTAAAGAAACTATTTGTTAAACGAGGATTTCAGTATAAATATTTTTCCGGGAGGAAAAGCGCATTCCTCAGGACACTAGAAAAGTGTTCATTGCAGCCCATTTGTAACAATGACCTTAGCTATGTTACAGCAGGACACTTCAGCAACACGCAGCATGGTACTGAAGACACTTTAGCAGAAGAAGCAGAAGCTTTTCTCTCCAGATAAGTGTCGCTAAAAACACAATCACTTAGAAAAATTATCTCCTCTTGCCTTTCCTTCTCCTTGTAAAGTAAGCCAGTAAGACATTTAGCAACAACTATGTATATGAAAACAAATTTAAGGAGTCATGAGCTTACAAGATTATCTTACCTGAAGCATCCTAGGAAGAGCAGTAAAAAATTTCAAAAAGACACAAAGAGCATTTAAATACCAAATTCTGTCTAGCCACAGCAAGTCTATACAAACTGACTGTGTGCCCAAGCTCATTTATTATCTGAGAAATCTCACTCTAAATTACTCAAATTAAAATCTTAAGATCTAATTCACGAGAGTCATTTCTGTTATCTGTATGTGAACCTGTACCTCGATGAACAGTGTTCAACAAGAACATACACATGGCAGAATCAAAGCAAGACTTCAGTTTTAAAACATGTTACATTCATTGTTGGGGGGGGGGGGGGGGGCAGTATTCTACATCAATTGGGGTTTTTTTTACAGAACCAGGAGGATAAAAGCGTGTATTTAAAATATACATTTAAATGTGCTTTGATGAGTCAAGCTTCTTCACATTTCTTCCTTCACAGATTATATATCAGACAATTTTTAGCTCTTATTATGCTCTAACACAGTTAGAAGATACTGAAAAAATACTGTACTCACCTGTGGAGCTTTTCATTTTCAGATCTAATAAAAGAGAGAGGGAAGGGAGTGGAAAAAGAATAAAAAATACCTGTAGTTTCATATACACCACATAGGCCTTACTTTTTCGTGTGTGAAATTGTAATTTTATACACCTATCACTGAGGCAAATTCAAATGCTTCTTGGGCACTGGTGTCTACAATAAACTAAGCTTGGAATTAAAACAAAATTGCAAGTTCAGGCAATGTTGACATTGGAATAAACAATCCTGGAGTAGCCACTTCTAGAATTAATCACATGTTGAGAGGCCACTGCAAAGTCTGAGCAGCACAGTACTCGCTACTTGTTGAGTAAATTCTACCCATTTCAGGTAAGGGTAGCAGAATCCAACTGCCAGCATCACATCAGGGACACAAACATTAAGTCTGACAGCAATTACAGCTGAGGTCTTTTTCACCAGTGTGACAGCATAACAGAGTGAGCAAGCAAAACCTAGAGCAATGCAACTGAGAACTGTTTTCACTTCACCTCCCAAATGGCCTTTTCTGTTCACTGGAGCCAAGACACTTTAATTACCACCATCGCTAATCACATAATTTTTTCCTGATAATGAAATAAGCCAACTAGTAAATTTTCAATGAAAACAACTCTCTTGCTCCCCCTTCTTTTTAATTGAAAACCAAAACGCTTTACAAAAGCTAAACCCTTTTCATTTTTCTCCAGCATTATGAGGATTTCTTTTTTTCAATCACCATTTGAAGCTGGTTTCTAATGCAAAAGTTGTTTTATTCTCTCATGACTTCTTACCATTGACTAGCAAAACCTTTTAAACATCACTCCTCAGTTTTTCAGTTCTCTGTGTAAATTTTAATACAATCTCCAATACTTTTCAACAAAAATAGCCCAAACTGGAAGAAAATATTAATTCAGTTTCTTAATGCTCTGAGTGAAGTTCAGCCTGGGAGAGAATGTCATTTACATCTCCAGCTCCATGACTCTGATAGATAATTTTCAAGCTGTTTCTCTGCACGGAGGGCATAGAGCCTTTTGGGCAGAGTAAGCAAAACCCCTTCTGAGACCACCCTTTTCCTCATGTAGTCAAGTGTCTGATCCAACACATTTTAGCTGAGAAAAATGACAAGTTACTTTGAAGAGGTGCTTATGGAATTTCAGATAATTTCAGCTCATGAATACCAGGTTAACACACACACACACTCTCGCTCGCTCTCTTTCAAGGTAGAAGGTGAAATGGAAGAGAGGCAAGCATTTACAGTGTTCTCAATTTGGTTTTTTGCAACTGTCAATCCATACCATCTACGTAAGGGCAATGTGAAATGCAATAGTGCTTTTTCATGAAAAATGGGAAAAATGTAAGTGCTATATCTTGAAAAAGATAAAACAGAATGAAATATTAATGCGAGACAGTTGTCAGAAGGGAGGGACACATTACTGGAAACTGAATACCAGTACTCATGTTCTCTTGAATCCAGGAAAGCACCGCACTGAGGTCTGTGAATATTCCCGGAGATCCTCTGTCATAATGTTTCTTCCTCTCATTACTTATCCAGCCACGAGCACAGCCCATCCCCCAGGAGACCACACCAGCGAGAGTCCAGGCACCGTGCTCGCGTCGGCACAAAAGAGGGCCTCCCGAGTCTCCCTGTCAAAACAAGTCAAAGCCCACAACCCACAGCTTACAAGAGCTCACACATCCCACTGAGCAAGCCGTGAAGAATTGACTGAGGTCTCTCTTGTGCCAGGCTAAGAAACCTGCAACACAGGGAATAGCGGTTTTAAAACAAACTATGAAGAGAGACACTTCGGTTTTTATTGTGTTGTCAGGGTTGTCCAGAGGAGAAGAGATAGACTAACTCCCTCGTGGGTGCACATCTGTTGTGTTTTAGCATGTAAAAAGGAGTGAGAAGCTTTATTTTTTTACCTGCATGACAAGGAACAATCACTTAACCTTTATCTCCATTCTTTCCTTCCTGTAATCCAAGGCAATACTTTCCACTTTCCTCCTTAGGATCTTAGCAACACTACCTAATTAATGCACCACGTGCTCTGCAGTTAGAAAGCCCTAAGCACAACCACACTGGGATACATTGCGAAACTGCTCTCAGGAACCTGTCATACAACTCACGCAATAATTAAAATGGAATTGTGTAATTAATACATCGCCCCATACGGAACCCTTGAAAGAATTCACAGCCCAAAATAAATACACTCCAAATATCGCACTGTAGAGTGTATTTATTCGCTAAGGCACAGAGAGCCTTGAGCTTCTGCGAAACACTTGTAAGTACAGGAGGCCCCGTGCCCAGCTGACCTGGCAGGCATCTCTTCCTCCATCTGGAAATCCAGCACACATTATAGTGTCACCTTGGATGGGTTTCTTCAAAGTTGATAATGCTCTTGAACACTCCTTACTGTTCAGGATTGGCAGATTGACTTCATATAAGACCTGAGGGAGTGGTCCATCTGAAACACAAGAAAGTTGTTCATAAGAAAGGCTGGAAGACAAACTTCACGTCACTGTTAATACACCACAAATAAGGTGAGTCACAAAATTGCTCCAAGCCATTTTATGGTTACATAAACACCCACTTTTCTGTACATAAGCAGTTTTACTTGAATGAATTTCAAACTTTTTCAAAACTGAAATACAGGTCTACATATTGCAGTGATTGATAATTCATGGGTAGGCACAATAATTCTTTACGACCAGTTGATGGTTTTTACTGGTCGGTCTACGATGCAATCAAGCTCTTAGCTTCAGAAGTAAAACACTGAAAAACCTGAATGCCAAGGAACAATTCGAGTGGCTTACTCTCATGTAAACGGCCCCAACCACAAGCAGTGCAGATATATCCTGCTTCAAACTTTTCACCTGGATCAGGCAGACATGCTGGCAAAACCGATGAACCTGCCACACATGGACATGAATGTTATTGCTGAGCATTTGGAAAATCAACAACAAAAAGCTTCCTTAGTTTTTTAAAACTAAAAAGTACCGTTACTTTTGTGACATCTGAAAAATCAATCTGGCATTTGACAATTTATCTGTGCCTCCACTTCGCAGTGTTTTGGAAAGGAAATAGAAAGCCACGAGCATCACAAGCTTCAGCCCAGGCCTTTGACATTCAGCTTAAAGTCAGCTGCCATCATGATCCAAACTTCCATTAGAAAACGTAGCCACTCACCTTTGTAGTGGCAAAGAAAGTGCAACACACTGATGTGTGCTGGAGCCTTTGGAAGAGCCAAGTGTCGGGGGGGACTCTCAGTACTACGTAGAGCTGACGTGAGGTAGCCTCCCCAAAAAGCTGACTGTAAGGCCAAGTTAGCAGAGAGCTGCGGAACGGCTGGCTCACAGGCCAGCAAACAGGGAAGCAACAGCTGTGCTCCCCTTCCCCATCCCTTACAGCCCCCAGACAGACCATCCTGCCACTGCAAAAGGAATGCCATGCTCCTGTCTGCAGGAAGGGCAGAGGGCCAGTGGCAGAGGGGGCTGAGTAAGGTACAGACAGTACCACAGTGCTCTCTGGGCTCTGGTCTGCCTTGGGCTAACTTTGCTGCTCACCAGAAGCAGGAATCTCCACCCACATCTACGATAAAGAATTAAACCACCTATTTGGGCAAACCTTTTTCTTCAGTCTGAAGAAGACCACTTAATTCCACGGATAGATTTTTCTTTTTCTGACTTACTCTGGTATTTCAAGTACTTCAGTTGCAAAATACTCTGGAGATTTTCAATGGTATAATCTGACAGATAGGAAGTGGGTTTAAACTGAGTTTCCAGACTTTTCACAGCATGTAGGAGAAGCAAAGGCCTTACCTCCCCCACTGAAAAAGATCACAGGTAACTATGGCCTTACTGAAGTTGAAGGCTCCATCCAGCTTCAGAAGGGCAATGTCGTAGTTCATCGGCCTTCTGGGGTCAAAGTTTGGATGCTTAATGACATATTTAACAGGGAGCGTCTGCTCGCCAGTCTCCCTGATCCTCAAATCATGCTCTCCTGCAGTGACATCCAGGTACTGGGGTAGGTTCCTGTAAAATAGAAAAACAAAAGTTCAGCTGCAGAATCTTCAAAATGAAAGGAAAAAATATAGTTGTTTTTAAACAGAAAAGTTATTACTACTGATACCTTTCTCCTTCAGATTTTTAGAGCACTTAATACATACAGCCAGTGAGAGCTGAGTATGCCCTGCAGTACAGACTGGGAGATGAAAAGGCTTGAGAAGAAAGATGACTTAGCTACACTCCTGACTGTGGTTTGGTGGCCCACTAAGGAAGCAGGTGCTCTTACTATGTTTAAAATGTGCAGTCACATTGCTTTTTGAAGAAGGAGGGAAGATATAGACATAGGAAAACACAGAAAAAATAAGATCACTTCTCTAGCCTTTCTAGTTTATACCTGAAAAGCATAGTGAAACCTGCTTTAGGGCTCCTAGTACCAGGTCAGATGTGCAGCAAGGAAACACAAAAGCAATCATCATAACCTTCTTATTCTGCTTAAAATTCATTCACCAGACTTGAAGAATCACTTTTGTGTCAGGAGGCTTTATGCTGATTTAGATATTGCCTGTCCTTCTCCGCAGTTATTGGCTAATTTGACCAAGATGTGATCACATACAATGTCAGATGCAGATCAGATGTGTAATTCCAGGTGACCCATTAGTACAAAGATTCAGTATTAATTATAAGGGAATTAGAATCTCAGTGAAGCCACTACAGAATCAGGACTGAACCCTTCCATACAGCATTCACAGACCCCTGTTGTTGGTTGGGTGGGTTTTTATTTTGTTTTGAACACTAAGGCTGAAAATCATATGCATGCAAGAGGTCAGTACTATATCCATTCACCATTTAATTGCATATACTCTGACAGGTGCTACCTCTGAAAAAGAAAACGCAGTCACCTGAAAACTATAGTTAGGCACAGATTTTCACCTACACTTCCCAATCAGTCTCCACCAATCCCTATAAGTTCATTTTATTCTTTATTATTTTTGAGATGTTCAAAGGTTTTGGTTTTTCTCCCTCTCTGTTAAAACGTGGAAAATACTGGTTACAAATGAAAGGGTAGCACCTGTAAGTAATTGCCACAAAAAGATGCTACAGCACACAGGCACTTTTACAGTCAGTGTTTATCTGCACCTGCAGCCTGCCCCTGAAATACCACATCCATACCTGTCTAAGATGCAGTGAGCTGCCGTGACCACCCACTGAGCAGAAACAATGGTGCCTCCACAGAAATGCTTCTGCCTTCGTTTCAAGGAAACCTGCATCACACAAAGATGACGTGCCAAACAAGGAAAATCTTTATACCTGCTCTGACTGTATTTGAGGATGAAAGCAGAGAATGCATGCAGGTACTCTCTGAAGACTCATGTGCTGTATTTCAAGCAAAGACACTTTCATAGCATTCTTGGGGTACCTGAGTCTACGAGAGCCTAAACCTAGTTGTTCCCTTCAGCTGTGCCTCGGTACTGGGACAAAAGCAACATAACATGTAACAACTGCCAAGTCACTGAGTACACGGCACGCTGTAGAGGTTACTGGCTGAGAATTTTCCCATTGCAGGACACGGGAGCATTGCAAATCCATGATGCCTGACAACAGTCAGGAGCTGGGGTCGGCCTCCTATTTCTGAGCAGTTTCACCCATTCCTCTTTACAATAGACTAATCTACAGATGCCCTTTTGAAAATAATGATAAACAAAATAATAAACGATAAGAAAGTTTTATCAGGGAGCAGGACAGGTTCCATGTCCTCTTCCCACTTCACTGCTTTTTGTAAAAGCAAGGTGGAGCTCAGCAATGCACCATGTCATTAAGCACGAAGTATGCCTGTTTTCTTCTTTTGTCATTTCTATGGAAAAATCAGGACTGTGTTCTGAAGATAAACCCACATTTGCTTGTGCACACCTGCCACGGATGTGAGCCTTGTTTCACCTGGGCTCCCCCAACAATCCGAGTGAAAAGGTGAAGGTAACTCCATGGGTTTGTATCTTGAACTTTCTGCCCACACTTAGGATCTGAGGAGTAAAATGGGAAAAAGAAGGAAAGATTTAGTCCAGATTTAAGTTTTTCTGCTTTTTAGTAACACAGCATTGGAAGGCACAGGCTGGCGCAGAAGTACGTGTGATCTCTCTGCCACGACAGGAACCACATTTTATACTTCCTAATAAAAACTGCCCAAACTAAGGTTAAACTGGGGTAAGAAAAAGGCAATGTGCTTTATTTTGTGGACATTTTCCAGAGGAGCACGTTTTGGTTTAATAGTATCACAAATATTAAATGTTGCCTGCCACGAGCGGATGCATGTGTAGATATATATACATATGAAAGTTCTCATTAGGTCCATGCTTACCTGAACGTTTTGAATGTGACCATTTTCTTTCAAGCAACTTTTGGAATGATTTTGGGATGAAATCACTGATTTGTTATCACTTTCAGAAATCTCTTTACACCCAGCATTAGTACTTAAAATATTTTGAACACACAGGGTCAAAATGCACAACATACAGTCCTTGATGACCAACAACAGTCGCTAAATTTATCCAGAACACCTATTTCTGGGCCAACTTAATTTCTTCTTAACTCACTACTTTTATCATCTACTATGTCTAAGTGAAGCTGATAATATTTATGTGTTTGTAAAGCAGTGTATTTATAGAAGCAAGTATTTGTAGTGATAACTACTGATTTGGTAGTATTTTAAGAAGCATAGAACCAATTCTGCCAAGCAGCACATCATAACAGGAATTATTTGTAGTGTCCTTTCCAAACGCAGCAGAAACCCCAATTCTTTTTTCCTTAAAGCTGTACGGAAATTCAGAGACAAACACATTTCTGCGATATTGTTATAGATACTTAGTGTTAAACACTACATTGGGAAAAATTTAGCACACAAAAAACTGAATCTTATTTCTTTCAGTGTCTGTTCTCCTGACATATGCAAGATAAGTTTAAAAGTTACAAGTTAATGTTTATATTAATATTATAGCAAATTTATAATATCTGTATTTTGACAAACTTTAGTATCTTCTGCTCCATGGCATTTGTAAGCCCAAGAGATTCCTGCCTGCCTTACAGACTGCTTCAGGAATGATGTTGTTCACTGATCAGATGAGATTTCCATGTAAACTGAATCACATCCATCTGCATGGCATGATGCCGAAGCAGGAGAATCCCATTGTACAGAACGCTATGCTTTGGATTGCTTAACTGAGCAACTTGTTACGATGATTTCAATAACACACCTGTTTTGACAGTCAAAATAGAGTTTTTACAGTGAAAACAAGTGATCTGCAGAATTTAGGAAATCAAGCTGTAAATTTCCCTTTTCCCACTGCAAATCCAAAATAGAAGCAAAATGGTTATGCAAACAGCCAAGATCTGATTTCCATTCCAGTTTGCTATAAACCAGAAAATCTTTATGAGGAAACTGGAACAATTGCAAATGTTAATTGTTCCAAAAAGAGAATACTCTGGATTTTAAGATATAAGACAGAGAACTCACTGTGTTTTGTTTGCAGCCCATGGCTAATATGGTAAACCATAACCTTCATTAACTTGCTGCAAATCTGAAAGTATGCTATTTTTTAAATTAGAAATCATATTTATTTAATGTTATTTATTCTGAATCATGAAGGAATCAGACATCAGTTTCCTAATAATTAGTCATTAAAAGACAACTTTCAGTTACAGACTTGGATTGGGCCAAACCCGAAGAATGGCAACTAGACAACTTATTCTAATGTTACCTGTGTCTAGGAATACGAGCTCTTAGGGTCAAAAACTTCGGGGGTGAAACAGGTACAGCTCCTTTATTTCAGCACTGACTCCCCTTGACTGTCACTGCCCAAGAACGAATCTGCTAGCGGCTAGGAAACTGTTAAAGCTGAATGTCAAATTTTCATCCTACCTTTCCGAAGAGCGGATGGTACAGCACGAAACTCTGTCACACAAACTATCCCCATCAGGAGTAACTGCAGCTTACCAGGGACAACACGCATCTTGGGATGCTAAATGACTGAGTGAAGAGAAGGAGAGTTTCATAGGGAAAAAGTGGCCCAAATACTACATTGCAGAAGAAGAGCAATTAATTGAAGTTACTCATTAATCCAGCCACAAAGCACTTACCTGAACAAGTAAGTTTTCCAAATTTAACGGAGCATGATTCTTTTATATGCCATTATAGAAGTCTGTTGTAAAATACTAGCTAAAATCTTCCCTAAAACTATTTTTTCAGGCAAAATGAAGTCAACATTTCTTGCTTTGCTAGCAACGCTTACCCAGACCGACCTACACGTCGAAGCAGAACACGCATGAACAGAACATGAATTGCTATTTGCCCCTACAATTTCTACAGCTTCTAAAGAGGCAATACTTAATTATTTCCTGTACACTTCATATTTAGCCAATTTTACAGACCTGAAAAACGTACCCAAAGTTTATCATTTTGTTGGCAGCATGCTCAAAGATAGCTCTCTACATCAAAGTGCCATTTTTTCAGAAGAGCAGTGTTTACATCCCATTTCTGAAAGGCAACTCACGAGGACAGGGGTCAGCTTTTTAAAAATATTTCAGAATAGCTGCAATTAGCAGTGTCAGTTCTGAGTCACTTTGATGGCTAAGCTCCACTTTTAATAACAATTTAAGTGCAAGTCTCTTAGAAGGCTATTCAAATCCTAAATAAGGAACACATCAGCAGCTAAATTTAAGATTTCACAAACCAGAAAGCATAAGTTAAATCACCCTGCAAATTCACCACTTAAAAACTTTTCTCTCATCAGTTTTAGCAAGTATTGCCTGACTTGGAAATGACTGAGCAAAGTGGTAAATACAATTAAAATAGTACCTGAACAGAAGTCACAAGTCCCACTTGTACCAGAAAGGGCAAGGGATATTTATACCTGGGAAGAAAGAAATATTTGCACTAGACAGGTAGAAGCATAGTTAAGCTTGTGGGTTTTTTCCTTTGCTTAAGTGGTTGCGATCCTCAGCTTCTCCCCTCTTTGTAAAGAATAATTCAGTATTTCCACCTTCAGTATTCCTCCAAAACCCATAATTTTCACATGGGAAATGCATCGAACTTTGAACACAGATACATGGGGCAAATAATATATGCATGTTAATAAAAATGTTAGTCAAACACCTTCACAGTCATACCTTATCAAAATTACATTTTTTCAAGATGCCAACAGGTAAATACAAAACATATTTTTTAAGATAAGTTGCAACAGTAATTAAACAGTTTCTCTTTTTGCGGTAACCGTCACAATGGACCAGACTCATGTTTTTTCAGTTCTGCTCAGTCTCCCAAAGAAAACAATCTTATACTTGACCCATTAGCCCCAGTCTATTGAATGTGTTCTATTATTTGGCCATGGATTTCACACAGACACCCCCCCAGATCCACCACCAGTCAACATTCCAACAATCACGTATGCATTATTCACTTCTATGTTTTTGTTCTATTCCTCTGCCAGGCAGAGGATAACAAAAACCAGCTTTTACTCTGGATAGGCAATTTCATAACAAACGACTGAATACAAACCCTCTCCTAGAAACTTTGAGTTGCAGTTGTTTTTTTCTGTTATGAATATACAGAAATTCTTAAGACCGCGGTTTTTCTACTGGTCCTGGGGAGAACCCCAATGCTGCAACTCCTGAACCCTGTATCACCAATATCATTCCAGCTCTAATCAAGAACTTTGAAGGCTGCTTTCCTTCGCTAATTCATTTGTTTTCTGCAGGGACAAAACAAAAACCCCAACATCAGTTCTACATACAGTAGACTTCTCTGATCACCCACCACAATGGCATCTTTGGAACAATGCCATCCAACAGGATGATATAAAAACAAGGATAAACAATCTTGCAGTTGTAAGTGACACTGTGCAAACTACATCTGTTACATTACCAGTGAAAATTAGAAACATCTGACCCACTGGAAAATGAAGAAACAATCAGCTCAATTAAAATTTATGAGAGAGAGGCAACACGTACCATGCAGCAGCCAAAGCAGTCAGACAGAAAAAGCACAGAAAGGCACGTTCTGTACAACTTGCTCCTTATCTGGGATGGCAAAACAGAAGTGCAGGCTTCCTTGTCCTCCTGTTCTTTGCTCTTCTCTTTTGCTACCTATTTGTCTTTCTGCTGAAGCACCTTTATCCAGTGCACAGACAGAGGCATTAATGACTTCACCTAGCCCTCCCGCTGGATAGCTGCTACTGCTCCTAATACTCACGGCTTTGGCAGGCAGCCCTGCCAGCATCATTCCTCAAAGGCAGGCAAAGGTCAGATCTTTCAGCTTGATCTCCATCCACACACGGGCTCTGAATCTCAGTGCAGAGCTGGCTTCCTAGCCTGTTAATGTCCCGCACCTTCGGAGTAAGATAAACTAAGCCATTAAATCACTATCTGCCCAAAATGGTTTGATCCATAGTTTAGCAGGTAGAGCCAGTCCCTAGCCCCAAAAAAATGGGGCTAATTGATGCTACTCAGCCTGGCCTGTCCCTTCTTTTGCTGTGAACTTCAAGAATAAGATTCTTGTAAATCCAAGTATGCTGAATGCTTAGGAATGTATATAGCTGCTCCTTCCTATGAGGGTATTAAAAAAATTAACATGCACACATATAACTTTAAGACCAAGAGAAAGCAAAGAAAATAGATAATATTCATTATTAGAACCTTCCAAAATTGTTGTTCTGTTCTTGTGGTTTTGAGGTGTTTTATTAAGGGGTCGGGGCCAATGGGAGGGAACACAGGCTGCTTTTCAGTGAAGGTTAGTGCACTGCTGAGACAGCCAGAGCAAGACACAAAACCCCACTTTCTCCTCCTGTCTGAGGAGGAAGGGTGGAAAATTTATTCTTCTAGTGCCAATGTGAAGTTTAAGAGAGAAGAGGATGAGGAGTGAATGACTGAGGGTGGGGAGGGTAAAAAAAGTGGCAAATGCTGGTTAGTAATTAACCTGTTAGAAGACCAGTAGAAAAGACAGATTTAAATTGGAGGAGTTCCTGTTGGGTTTGGTTGTGGGTTGGTTTTGGTTTCCTTAAACACAATGAGCTGCGCTTTCAGGGGTCACTGATCATATCCAAACCATTTGCAAGGTCATTGCTGGAAAAATGGAAAACCCATTAGCTTGATAAAATTAAGTTTCATGTTTTAAACAAGATATAATGCCTTGAAATGTTAAACTTCATAAATCTTATCATTCATGTATTACATCTATGAATCCACTAGTTCTTAACTGAAAGCAGATTAAGCTTTAATAGGGATTAAATGTATTCATGTTTTGATAGTAGTGCATGAATTTTTATTTTCCAGCAAACTTATTTTTCACCCCTGTCAGCCTACCGTAATTCCAATGACTTTATTCAAATTATGCCCGAGTGTGATGTATCAAGAAAAGCAAGTGTAATTCTCAAGATAAACCCATTATTGCCTACCATCTCCCCAAAATGAAAGAAGACATTAGAATCACAGGATCGTTTGGGTTGGAAGGGAACTTAAAGACCATCCAGTTCCAACCCCCCTGCCATGGGCAGGGACATCTTCCACTAGACCAGGTTGCTCAAAGCCTCATCCAGCCTGGCCTTGAACACTTCCTGGGATGGGGCATCCACAGCTGCTCTGGGCAACTTGTTCCAGTGCCTCAACACTCCCTCCAGAAGACTTTTTTCCTTATATTTAATCTAAATCTACTTGCTTTCAATTTACCCCTTGTCCTGTCACTACAGGCCCTTGTAAAAAGTCCCCTTCCTAAGATGCTTGTATGTCCACAATAGCTTTAAACCAATCCATTCAGGCTGCTACCAAGAGGGCAGTTGTGTCCCATCTCCTCTGAAAAGTGCCTGTTGCTGCCATTCCCCTTGTGCTAGCCTCAGTTCTGGTCAGGCTGCGTGGACAGCTGAATACTCGTTTTTGTGTAGCTGGATTTGCCCTTAGAGCTGGACTGGCTTCTTGATCAAAGCCGTTACTCGAAAATTGAATGCTAATGCCACTGTGAAGGAAGAACAATGAATGCATGCGCTAGACAGATCAGTCTGTTCCTTTTGATTGCAGCCTCCACTTACAATTTAAAATACCTAAAGCAATCCTGAAACTTCAGCCAGACTAGCTTCTAGACACAGTGCTGTCCTAAAAGCTCACCCAGGATTTTCAGTTCTGTTGAAAGCTTTTATGACCTCCCCTGTGGTTCTGGATAGCAAAAAACATTGCAGAACATTTAGCTGAGATATTAAGGATCAACTATTACACTCTGGGGATTATGAAGTCCCTTTTCTTAAGTTATGAATATCCCTGAAAGGACAAGTATCTTCACAGACTTTTAGCAGCATAGCAGAAGTTAAAAGGTACAGTCACCTAGTAACTCCATAGTTCAAACAGGGAAGTTGCTACCACCCCTGCACATCTTACGTCCATGCCACATCCTCCCAAGTATTAGTCAGCCTAATATATAAGATTCCTTTGGATGCAGGTTACAGCCTGAGGATTCATGCTTTTAACATTTCCTCCCCCACTACCACTGTGTTCCCATTACAGCCCTCCGCATAGCTGAAAGGGCCAGCCTTCCTGCCTCACAGAGAGACATTTAGTTATGGTTTATTGCTTCTAATTAACTGAAGTAAGAATTGAGAGGGACCAGTAAAACAAGAAAGGTTGGCTTTTGATAATGTTTTTACTTCAACTTGCTACATCCTCCTAAATTCTTCAGTTGACCTGTCAGGGCACAGAACAAAGCGCACAATAGCAGTACCGGGTGGAATTAGAACCCACAGAAACCCCCCAAGACACTGTTTCCCAGAACATTTGGTCTTTAATTAAGGCCTTTGGATACGCATCAAGATCTATTTGAGTCTCCTGTGCATAAAAGGAGCACAATTTTTGAAGCTAAGCTCTTTTCCATCGTGCAAAGCAAAGCACAATAGCTGCTGTACTGGCCACAAGAACTGAAATAAACAACACCTGCCGGCCTTTTCCCAGTTTTCACAACCCCATTTTTCCTGCTTTCAGACCACACCGATATATGAGAATTGTAGACACCGACCCAGTTACTTGCATCTGCGATGTGTAACGCTGTGACACACATTTTCCTTTTGTAGCTAAGCCTCCTCACAGACACAGATTTTACCTTTCAAAGTAAACAAGACCAAAACCAAACAAGAGCAGCAATGTCAACAAATGCCAAAACACTGCCGGCTATTAAGATACAGGCCAAAGCTTCACTTGGACACAGTTCAGCCTTACATCTACAGCATAACTGATTAATTGGCAAAATACAAATGAAGGAAGACAAAGGGGGCAAAATTGTGCTTATCTCAAGCATTTGGCCTGAATGTCTCAAAATGCTTTGCAAGGGAAAATCGATATAAATGCTTTCCAGCTAAGGAAAAGCTGGCAAATTGGTGACAGTCAGAAGTGTGCTGGTCACTTAGCTTCCAAACATACAGCATCCCCTCAACAATGTTTTGTTACTAATGGAGTACATAATCCTTCGCATAACAGCAGCTCCTCAGTGTAAACAAAAATAAAAAATAGGGGAACGCTGAAACATTCATTTCATGTAACTATTTTATGCTAACATACTAGCAATTACTGGCTTTGTTCTGCAGGTATCTACACCCTGTATTTAGCACCCCCACACACCCAGAAGAATAAAGCCTGAAATTCAATGAACCTGAGCTCATGATGCACTGTGCCACAGAGAAGTTGTTATGAGCACAGAGTGTGAGGTCCTGGCTCTCCTCACTCAGCAGGCAGTTTGATGATGTGAGACGTCAGGCACTGGGCAAACAGGCCCTCCACTGCTGCCAGTCCTCTCTGCTGCTCTGCACTGCTTTGCACACAGGCAACAGTCGGCTGCCACCATCCTTCCCTCCTCAGCCTCTCCCCCACTACTGGTACGGTGTGCAGGGAGGAGAGCCCTAAGGATGCCTCATACAGGTATGTCATGGTTTAGGCCCAGCTGGCAACTGAGCACCACACAGCTACTCGCTCACTCACTCCTCCCATCATGAGATGGGGAGGGAGAAGAAAACACAAGGAAAGGTTCACAGGTCGAGACGAGGACAGGGAGGGATCACTCACCAGTTATGGTCACAGGCAAAGCAGACACAAACTGGGGAAGAAAACGCAACTTAATTAGTTACCAATCAAATCAGAGGAGGACAATGAGAGAGAAAACCAGATCTTAAAAACACTGGTTTTAAGTGTTTTCCCCTTTCCCCTCCCTTCTTCCCAGGCTCAACTTTGCTCCCCATTTCTCTACCTCCTGCCCCCAAGCAGCTCAGTGGGACAAGCAATGGGGGTTGTGGTCACTTCATCACAAGTCATCTCTGCCGCTCCTTCCTCCTCAGAGGAGGATCCTCACACTTTGCCCCTGCTCCAGTGTGGGGTCCCTCCCACAGGAGACAGTCCCCCAGGAACCTCTCCAATGTGAGTCCTTACCACAGGCTCCATGGCTGCAGGGCACAGCCTGCCCTCTCACCACCGGCTGCAGGGAAACCTCTGCTCTGGGCACCTCCTCCCTGGCCTCTCTTCATTGACCTTGCTGTCTGCCTGGTTGTTTCTCACATCCCACTCCTCTCTCCGCTACAGGTTTCTTTATTTTCTCCTCTTAAATACATTAATCACAGAGGCGCTGGTTAGCTCAACCTCGGCCAGAGGCAACAGTAACATCAGGTATCAGGGGCCATACCACCTCTCCCCTGCCACTGGTGTGAAACCAATACAAGTGAGACAACAGTCCTAACCTGTCTTCCCTTCCCAAATTTAAGCGATCTCTTGCCCCAGATACACATTTGCCAGCAAATTCCAATTATCTACTACCTTCTAAGAAGGTTCAAAATACCATAACGGAGTAAGATATAAAAGGAAAATTTGCCTGCTACGTAGAAGACTTTCGCTGTATCTACACCAAACCAACTGCACTTCTCTTATTAAATTGATGCATAACAGACACATGGCCCAAAATAAAACCAACAAATTATTTTTGGAGAGCACAGTAAATACATTTTAATGTCTGATTGTAACATGGGAAAAACATTTACAGTATTATAGTGCCTAAATATGCTCAAAACACACCAACATGCCATCTCAGGCAAACAACAGTGAGACAAATTCTTGCATGCTTTTTCACACACATCCGAAAGTACTATGTTAGCGTGGCTATGCTGCCAGCAGCACCTGTGCTTCACATTCCACCAAGAGCAGGACATAACAGGACAGCACTCCAGGTGCCTGCTAAGTTCAGCAGTGGAAGCCCAGAACTCCTGGTTTCATTGCACAGCCTATTTCACAGAGGGTACCACTGCCTTAGAGATGGAACAGAGTCCAAATGGCAGGCGATCAGAGGCAAATTATTTGTAAAACTATCTTAAAAGTCCAGGAGAAAGAAGTACAAAAGTAATCCATGTATTTGCCCTTGATCAGTCAACAGAAACGAGCCTCCACTATTACAGAAAACTAGCACAAAACCACGATCTGTTTGCACTTGGCCAAACTTGGCCTCTATGGCTAAAAATCTTATTTTCAGGACCCAGGGGAAAATGCAGTCAGCACAGGAAGAATCAGAGAGCAGGTTCACAGCCCTCAGCTACTGGATTAGGTATTCATATTGTGCCAGAAAGGTGGATTTAAAAATCAGGGGGGAATGACGACTTTCCAGGCAGAAAACTAGGTAGTGGGTTTTGGGTTTCTGTGTGAAAGACTGCAAGATTCCTAGTCCACACCTTTAAAGAAGAAAATGGAGACACCAAGAAGACCACTAGACAGGAAGTCTGCAACAGTTAAGACCAGAACAAGTCTTCAATGCACTACCTTATACTACTGGAGCAATGGAAGAGCATGAGCCAAGTCAGCTCAAGCCCAAAGAGAAAGCAATTTCAGAGTGATGGGGAAAGCTAAACCAGACAGGGTTACTGAACAGGGATGGGATATTTCCTTTATTTATAATTAAAATACAACCAATAGTAGAATCAACTGCATTCATGTTTATTCTTCTAGCATTCTTCCACATTAATATGCATAATCTTCATAGAAACTGAAGTAGGAAGTGTTGTGTTCTGTTTCCAGCTCTGCCATAAGGTGGCAGAGCAACACCATTTCGGTCACGAGTAGTTGATTCGCATCTGACAGTTGGATAGTGCCTGATATAGGAAATACGCAGCCATGCAAGTAGCTGTAGAACTAAACCATCAATTGTGTCCCCTCTGTACTGCAAGACAAGCCTTGTTCAAATCCAGCAAGATATCTGAAGTCCTATCAGCATGATGAACTAGACTTTCTCTTGGTAGACTCTGCAGCAATACATTTTAAACTGTTTTCACGATTGCAGAGAACGCTTAAGGAAAACCAAGAAACCTGCAGCATTATCTAACCATAAGGAATGACGTTATAAATAACAGTGTGTGGTGGTGCATTTCTTCCCCTCTTAGCTCCTGGACAGCTTTATGGCCTTAGAGATTCCCATCAAGCCTCAGCCACTGTGCAGGGAGTTGGCATTTAAGTGCCCCTTATCACATCAAAACGCTCTTGCACTGCCAAGGTGGGGAATAGCCATACTAGGGGTCAGTTGCCTGGTTATGGTGGGGGATGAGAGTGAAATAATTCATCCCCTGCCAGCCCTGAACCTTATCACAGTCTGGGTAGATCAGTACCAGCTGGGAATTCCAATGATCACCTGCCACAATTAAGGCCAGGATGTAAAATTATTTATGCCTAAAGTCAATTGTCTCATGACCCAATAGCGGTCCCAAGGATGACCTTTTGAGCTCTCCTGGACTGCAGCGGGCTGTGCCCAGCATCTCCCTGTGAGTGGGACACCTCTCAGAGTTAGTCAACCTCTCATGTTTGTGAAATCAGAGAACAGTCAACACAACCTGGGCTGAAAAACTTCGAGGCTCAACTCCCCGCCCATTGAGAGATGCACTGATATCAACATGAATATTTTCACCAAACTCAAGGGGAAATTTTAACAGGTACCTTTACATACATATACACATCTCTACGTCTATATTTGTTTGTGTGAGTGTGCAACTTTACATCAGTAGCTTTGTTAAGTCTTCGATCAAGTTCGTGCATTGACTTACTGAGAGTTAAGTTCTGCTAGGGAATTGATCAATCTAATCGTGTGACATATCTGAATAGTGTTAATGAACTTTGAATTACTGCTGCCCCACATTGTTGCTATCCTGAAGTTTCACACCAAGCACAAAACTCCCCACACTGCGATCCTTTCCCCAACTCCTTAGGCATAAACCGTTGACCAGGTCTGGGGCTAAGGGTGGATTCAGCCACACCTAGACTTTTCTGAGGAGCTTAGAAAGAAAAGGGGTTCACTCTGCACCTTGTGACCAAAGAGGAGGAATTTCCTTGCCCTTTTTCCCTAGTCCATACCCCAACAACCCAATCCTGTCTTGATTTCCCTGAGTCTGTAAATAATTTTTAATTCATGTACAAGCTACTTTAATCCATTGCTAATTTGGTTTTGCCTTTGTATGCTTTTCCAAGTTGAGTAAGTAGTAGAGTGGACCTTGCCATCAAATTCTGTTAAGTCACACTTCTCACAAATTTATATTAAAGATAGTAGCTTTTCCCTTAATGTTTGCGATGCTGATCTTTTAAGTGGCCTAAACCACTCAGCATAGCCTCCCTTTCCTGACGCAGCGACACAGCACAGAACTTGCTGCATGTTTTGTATGGCTTTTCCAGTTTGCACCTCATTCTCAGTGACGACTGTACGAGGGACAGTAATTGCAAACGCTTGCTGCCTCATAGCAAACCTAAGTAGGATTCATCCTAGTACAGGTATATGCACTGATAAAGAAATAATCATGTGGATTTAAGCTTTAGGTAGCTTTTAATTCTCGAATTTTCTTACCTTCATAACCAGCCTCCTGCAGCCAAGACTTAGCAGACAGCTTGCATCAATGCAGCCATCCTCAGTGTTTTCTGTCACAGGAGGCTCACTGCTTAGGTGTTACTGGCCAGCAAAGAAACTACTACTACTTTCCCTTAGGGAGAGGTGCAACATACATTGTGCTACAGTAAATACCACACAGTAGGGTGAGAGAGGGAAAGTAGAAAACTTCTCTATTGAAACTGAGGGGATTCCTTGTCTCTGCAGTGGTAGACATAGTTCTAAGTAGCGAGGGGCAAATGAGAAGTCTGCCTTACCAAATATTCAGTACTTGGCAATGCGCAAACACAACTGAAGTCTTGGCAAAAATAACTGTGGTAGGGAGAAGAGGCAAAAAGAGCCAAAGCAAAAAAGCAGATGCATAACATTCCACACAAATCAGCCTTAGCTGAAGCTGCTAAATTCCTCCCACTCAGAACAATTGCAGTTCAGTCCACCTAAGCTAAGCAAGCAAATTTTAAGGTCAGCTCTCATTCTTCAAGACACAGTTATTTCTAAAAGTGGTACATGGTACTAGGAGACTGGTGACATGTGAACTGAACCAATACAGTGTTAAATGAAAGTGAACAAGCTTTTTCTTACGTTGATCTAAACAGGAGCTAGAACTAAACGACCTACAAATTCTGTACATGCTTGACTCAAGACTTCATTGCCATGGGGGATGGCGACGTATTTGTGAGCAGCACTGTGCTGATCGTGCAAGTTCTCTGGCCAGTTCTAAAAAAAAAAAAAAACCACCACACACCACCACCAGGCAGCAAATACTAACTCTCTCCAGAGAAACAGCTGAAACACTGAATGGCAGTGTTTCTTTCACAACTTTGTGCACAATGTACCCCTTTTTATGTAGGAAAGTGCCATGTCAAGCCCTCAGAACACTGCAGTTCACAAATACTGCAGAACACTATAGTTTTGTGCCACTCTGTGCTAGTTTATATTGAATTAGTGCACATCACTCACTGCACTGTTCCTTGCCCTAATGCAATATGCATGAGGCTGCATCACTAATTCATGATTTAGGAACTCTACCTTCTCTAGAGCAGAGGTCAGGGAAAAAGGATATATTTTAATGCCAAAAAAGCCGCAACATACAAAGCTTGAGTGGTACATGTGTGTATGAACAGATGGATGACAGGAAATGAGGTAGGACAGATAAATCTGCAGTCAAGTACAAGTTCAGTGACGCACATTTTAACCTCCAGAGTAACCTACAGAAAAAAACAACTTCCAGAAGCAGAAGTCATGTGTGATGTTGAGAACAAGACAACAGGGCTGAGGAGCGTAGTGAGAGGACAAGGGGTAATAGGTTTAAATTGAAAGCAGGGAGATTTAGATTGGCTATCAGGAAGCAACCCTTCCTGGAGAGGGGGGTGAGTCACTGGAACAGGCTGCCCAGAGAAGCTGTGGATGCCCCATCCCAGGAAGTGTTCAAGGCCAGGCTGGATGAGGCTTTGAGCAACCTGGTCTAGTGCAAGATGTCCCTGGCCCCTGGCAGGGGGGTTGGAACTGGATGGTCTTTAAGTTCCCTTCCAACTCAAACCATTCCATGATTCCATGACTAACATCACAAGCACTATCATTAACATTCAAGATTATCCTACCAACAAGGCAACTCCTTCAGTTTAGCAGCTTCAACATCTTTAGTGTGCTTTTCTCCACCCAGACAGACATTTTCTTTCTGCACTGTACTTCTCGCTGTAACATTAGAGGTCATCCGTGGGCCTAGTATCATTAGTCTTTGTAATCCTGAACTGTTCCCTGAAGCAAAACAGCAAGCCAAAAGGCTTCTGCAGTTTCAGACCGTCTCTCAACCTGCAGGATGCCAGGTTTAGAAATATGAAGAGTTAATAATTCAAGTCATCTCCAACATTTGCACTGTAACAGGCAGGAAAGAATCATGCAAGAAACTAGTGGTGACTTAATAGGCATGTTCAGTGTGAGGCATTTTCAAACACCAGATAGAGTTTAACACTGTAGTGCCACAAAGCCTATCCTGTGGACCTGGCTGCAACACACTGAGCACAAGAAGCTTCTGGTTACATTCCAGTTTGGTGTTTTCATAGCCTTTATCACTTGTGAGCTATGTTCAGCCAAGTTTCTCCCAATTCCTAGAATAAATTAAAAATAAAGTTGCATACATAAAGCAACTGTCTAGATTTCATAAACGTGAAAAAACCTTGACAGAGTTTGGGTACACTTTGAGTAAAACTTGAAATTGAAATTTTATTTTTTGTTACCCTCATTCCTCACTCTGAAATACAGGGTTTGCTCTACAAAAGTCCATTATTAAATGATATGATTAAACAAAACCAGAATTTCATCTCAATTAATACTGCATCAGTTGCCACTGCAAAGGTCAAAACAGCAATGGCTAAATTAAACTAAAAATAGATAGAAGGAAAAAATCCCAAAATCAATTCAGAACCTCTAATGCCACTCTTCTGTTGCACATTTTACACACACGTTTCTGACCACTTGGGACACCCAGAAACTTCCAGTATCTAAAACTCTAAGTTCAGCTGAGGCTCGTGAACTAGGCCTCTTAGCAGAAAAACTGAGCCCAGAGAGAAAGCTCCATTTTGTATTAGCTAGACCCATTACTGGCACCCAGACTTCCCAGCCAGCACTGCAGTCTTTGCTAGTGTAAAACTCTCTCCTGTAGAAAGCTTATGATTCTTGAAGTAAAAAACGGCTGTTTGAATTCTAAAAGTTTGCTGGGTATCGAATCTGCTGCAGCATAGTGACAACTGGCCAACCTCAAACAGCATCGGAGATGGGTTGTTTTGCCTGTTTAGTCATTTTTCCCCTCTCAGGAAAATTCTCTTTAAGCAGAACAATCCTCTTTCCTAACAAAAAGAGGGGGGTGCATACACAAGAATCCTTGGGAAGAGTTGGTTTTGCCATGCAGAGTACCCTGGATGTGGTATCTGTTTCAGAGTCCCTAGAAGACTGTTTGCTGGTTCAGTTCACGATCCTGCAGATGACATCAATGGCAGCAAAATGAGGCCTGGCCTGTTTGCCAAGTCCCACCCTGAAGGGCTCAGGCTGCAGACCCAGAGTTAACTACAGAAACACAGCCAGTCTCCCAACAACAGGGCTCTGAGCAACACTGCAGACATGTCAGCAACTTGGAGCTGGCCAAGAGAATTTCCTGTACATCCTATCTCTGCACACAGAGCCTTCAGAGCCACGCCAACGGTGACAGCGTGCAGTATTGCCATGTAACACAGGATTAGGTGTGCCCAGCAAAAGATGAGGTATCCGTCTCAAGGCATTTAACCACAATTACATTGCGCAACAGGCTAACAGCAGCCCCTGCAGTAGTGACACTGTATTTGTCAGAAGGCACAATTAAGTCTTCAAAACACAGCACACAGTAATTTCCATCAGCACGCCAACTTTATCACTGCTTACCTAACCGTCTGCATGCAACAACAGTCCATTGTATGATCCCTGTTTTAAAACCTCCTTTTTTGGCTGTCTCTCTCTATTCAACTGAACTGTCAGTCCATAAACTCACTGAAGCAACAGCATCTACAACATTATTAATGGGGTATCAGCATTTCAAACACTGCTTAGGTGGGAATTCAAGCTTGCGCTAAAAATTAACTTTAGAATACAGCTCCTACAGAACTTACAGAAGGTAAAACTTAAAACGTTTAGGTTCCCCCCACCCACCCCCAGATATGTGCAGTTACAAGCTCCCAGGTTGCCTGCATTAACTGCCAGGAGGAAAGTGCATGGAATGCAACCCAACTTGCTCCTCTTCTCTCACCCTCCATTTACTGCTACCTGCTCAAGCATGTGCAGTGTTTTAAGGCTGATACCATCTCTCTGCAAGTTCATTTACTAGTCCCCAAGTTTTCAAACCCATCAGTAAACAAACTAGAGCCTACACATCTTAATGCAGTCATAAAAATAGTTCTTATGACAGTTTTTAATTTTCCAGTCTCTTTATTAATCCTTTCTATTCAAACCTCAATTGTTCTGGAGCAGAACTAATTGACAACAAATGCACCAGCTCCTCTATATGCAATAACTAAACCAAAATGAACTGTGGCTCCAAACTGCATTTAGTATACTTATAATGATGGAATGGAGATGTAAAACCCTTTAGTTCTGTAAAGTGGTGAGAAATTTCTCGTACACTTTGCACTACAAGTATTTAAGCTTTTGCTATGAAGATTGGAATTGGAAATCCATTCATCCATTTGTGTACATACATGTGTGTATATATACACATATATGCTTGTGGAGTTTACACAAAACGTAAGCAAATGATGTTAGAGAGGATAATTTTTATTTGGAAATACTTAAGCCAGGGCCAATATTTTAATCTTCTGTTCAATAATGACATGGAAAATTATAACTCTATTACAATTAGGACTATCTAAATATCACAATATACCAGGTATTGCATGGATAGCATTAAACTTCAATTGATTTGAAGAGTATTGACTGTATAGGTTATTTACTTCAGTATTTTAAAGACTATATTGGTAGACATGCACCACTTACAAACAGTCCTGAGGCAAGCCTCTCTCCTAAAGAAGTTAATTGCCAGGTAAGAGATCTGGGTTCTGTTTCTTAGTTTCCAACAAAGAACTAATCTTCAGTCATTTTTTCTAAAGAAAAGAAGAAGTGAAAGAACAGGAGCATCAGAAAAATCTGCTATGAAAATGTTACAGCCTGAGTACATGAAGAAAGTCATTGTGTGCCACTTCTTCAGAACACTAAATACTGCTTTTCTAGTCAGCTTACTAATGCACACAGTTCAAAATAATAGTTCAGTTAAACCTAATCAGGGCTTAGCAGTTAACATAACATATATTTAAATTACTTTAGCTCCAAGACATCACAGCCAGTGGCCAGGAGTCTGTTGTTCAAAACCTGCAATCAACATTACAGTTACAGCCTTTGTACCTTTCAGCTTTCCTCAGGTACTTCGTTTTGGCAGAACTGAATTGAACAGCCTGAGAGATACCATCCTACATCAATTTTATCAATAAGCTATACCCAATTCCTGCAGGAGAAAAAAAAAAAAAGGCATTTGTAGTAACTCAATGAGAGTGTTTACTTTCAAAATACAAACTCTGAAGAGGTTATGCTTTCCACCCTAAAGAAAAGGGCAACAGTAGAAATATTTTAAGAGCAGTGATTCATCATCCTCCTTCCATTTTAACTCTCATTTTCCACTTCTCTTCCGGAAAAGTGCAAATACTACCACAAGCTAGGCAAGTTTTATTTAACCCAGTTGTATAAAATCTGACACTTTCACCATTTTCCCATTTCTCTTAGGCACACATATTTCTTAGCAGATCAGAAGGCTTTAGATAAGTCTCAAGAAGTAAGTTCCGCAATAAAGATGAAATGTTTCTTCCCACCTTCCACATCTATGTTGACACACTGGTGACAACCCGTGGTCCCTCACTTGAGTTTTTGTGCCCTTGATAAATCAGAAACTCGACAAATCTAGTAACATTTTAATATCTGTCCCTGGCGTATACTTCAAAGGTCTCTTTTAGAAACTCACCAACAACACAAGCTTAAGAGTATTGAATTCCACAGCATAGCAACTGTCAGCAGCCCCACAGAATTTCCAGTAACTCTGTATCCAGAGTAGCTTCCTATCTCCTCCTCAGACCAAACTGTGCTCTTTCATACAGCCCGCTTGAACACCACGGCATCAACACAACAAAAGGACTTCCGGCAGCACTGTACTGGTGCAGTTTTGACGCAGGCTGAGCACCCAACAGATGGCACAAGTTAGCACAGGCATGCTATATTTAGCCTTCTTGTAAAGCAGTTATGTTTTGAAAATAGTCACGGTTAAGTGCTTCCTCCCTCAGTTCCAGAAGCAGCCACAGGCAGAACATCAAATCAGTAGACAAGAACAAAAGCAGGAGAAACTGGTGATATATATTGCTCTTTATACATTTGTACGTGTTTTATGTAGATTATGAGACATGCACACATTAAACACCTTGGAATGCCTTCAAATTATTATACAATGCTTGCAAATTACTGAGTATGTTCACAGTGTGATTAATACAACCTTAAAGAAGCATGAAGATTCATGTTTGCTGTGGATATACCTGCTCTAAATAGGATTCTGGCAGAAAAGACTGTACCCAGAGAACACAAAACCAGCAATAAACCAGAAGGCTGGTCAACAGAAACCATGTGCATTGTATATATCGAGAAGTCCTATAAAATCCAACAATTAATAGACAGCATAGTATTACACATAGCTGGAAGGAAAAAAGGAAAAAACACACCAGTAGTTTTTCCACTTCACACATTTGTAAAGTAAATGTAATTAAAAAAAAAAAAAAACAACAAAAAACCAAGTTGAAGTGCTGACTCTGTGCAAATGAAGCCACATCAATGTTTTCCTGGTGAGCTGTTTAGGAACTGCACTAGCCTCCCAAGCTACCCAGGCCAAGGATCCTGAAGTGTTAAGACGACAAAGCACTACAGAAAGGAAGCTATTTGCAGCACATTTAGTAGGACAGTCATGAAGTTCTACAAAACCCAGACGCTGTGCAACATACCTGAACGCCCGCTAACGCACTGCATATGCTCCAAGAAAGAAATTGCTGCCCAAGATCAAAGAACTACAGCTGCAAACAGGCTTGCACAGGGGGGCAAATGCTTTAATTTAACAGTGAAGCAGAGGAAGCAAGCAGTTCCTCTGGAAGCAAGTGTTTACAAGGGAGCAGAGGGGCACATGGATGATGCAGAAAAGATGAACAAGTAGAGCAGCAAGTTCACTGTGGGTCAGTTTGAACAAGCAGCTATTCAGAAGAACCTCCGAGCCCTTTCTGTTCTCTCCTTACGGAAACTGCTCATTTATACTTTTCTCTTACCTCAAGCCTGCATCCATCTCCATCTGACCAACTTCCTAGGAATTCTATGAAAACAGCTGATGATGAAAAAAAGCAAGCGAAAGCTTCTAGAAGAGCAATCAAGATACAGCAGCCAACCCCAACAATCCCATGAAAAGGACTGAAGGCAAACTGGGCAGAAAGACTAGCAGCAGGTGCTCCCAGTTTGAAGTGGTAGCAGCCCATTCTTCCACCATCACCTGAGGCCCAGGGGAGCTTCTTGTCCTCCTACTCCCAAGAAGCTAATGTGCAGCAGCTGCCTTTTTGCAACACCACATGCTAATCACTACTTGTTAGAAACCCAGGTGGGAGAGTGTATAAGAAAGTGATCTTAAAATAGGAGCCACCCATTGTTTCACAGGTGGGAAGAGGAATTAATAGCAAGATGACCTATATGAAGATTTTATGCATTAAAGATTATAATCATCAAGATTCAACTCATGATCTTAATAGCTTTCTAACAGAAAAAGCAAGAAATATTCCAGTGTGGTGACAGAACCTCAGCATGCAGAAAGGGTATTACTTTTAAGTCTGCAGCTGACATCAGCTTTCTAGTTAGCATGGGGTGGTTGGTTGTCTTGAAGTGCCTGTCCTCTCAGGCGAGCCATCTCACCATGCCACCACATATCCAACTGCCCCTACAAGATGACAGAAAAAGGTTCATGACTAAACCTGTGTGCGAAGCACCTGCAGAGCTGCTGTGAGTGAAGGGAGCATGTGTTTTCAGATTCCTCATGCAGCTTCCATGCCAGCTACTCTGATCGCTGCTGGCACCCAGGGTAATAACTCCTGACATTTCAACAAAAGACAAACAAGAAGCACAAAACCCAAGAGTTTCCAACAGGATCTTTAAAGTGACAAGAGTGCATTTAACTAAAACAAAGAAAGTACCAAGGACTGGCTGTATTTTTAGCACTGGTTTTACTGGTTTTCACAGCAAAGTCCTCATTAGAGGCAAGGTTACTTAATAGGTACTTGCACAGCCTTTAAAGAGAGAAGTACCAACTGCTTCTATATTCTGTGGCCCTAAGTTTTCCTAGTACTTCTCTTACTAGCAAGGTTAATTAAAAATATTTTATCTCATTCAGACATAACTAGTGCATCCTACCAGTGGTTTAACTTGTAGTACTTTCTTCTTTCTCTACAGTAATAATGGCGACTGGTACAACAGTGAGATCACTTAACATTAAAAAAAAAAAAAAAAAACCCACACCAAAAAAAGCCCCAAACCTGTTCTCTCTCTCTAACCAGAGAGGATTGCTATGAGGAAAGCCTTCACATAATACTATTGGAGTCTAAGTCCCTAAAATATCTTCAACCACCAAACATTCTGCAGAATTTCAAGTCACATTTCCTGCTCTTTGAACTCATCCGCTGGAGCCACTAGGTGCTCAGCACCTAAAAGCAGAAGCCACCATGGAAGTAGCCAATTCATCCCAAACGTGACTTAGTGAACTAAGTGCAGCACATTCCTATTAAAAATGCATAACTTCGTTTTAAGTTAGAGTCGAAGAGTGGAAGTTACCTTGCATGTTTTTCTTTCCAAATCAAATATTTAACAGAGGAAAACCACAGGTGTCACTGACAAGGAAAGATTAGTTGTGGCTTAAAACCACACAGACAGACTGAGCAGCAGCGAGACAGGCTTTGCTAAGTAACCTTGTAAGTGCCAATACATGTTGTCACAGGAGAATTAGAAGCCTTTCAGTTGTTTGCCAGAATTGGAATTTAACATACTTAAAAAAAAAACACCGAAGTGCCCATTTCCCTGATATCTACAGTGCCTGGTATTAACGAAGTGTTTACAACCAACAGCACACAAACTTCTCACCTCCAGAGACCTAGAACTACAGCAGAGTGGGTGGCAAGAGCAGAGGAACCAATGGGAACATCTGGGTGGGGGAGAAAAACAAAGGGGCCAACAGTTTTTGAACAGTTTGCTTGCTCAGTGCAAACTAACCCACCGTAAAATACTCCAAAGATACCAGAGACCTTCCTGAAGAAGTTAAATTCAGACTCTGGTCTTGCTTTTGCAAAAGCCCCTCCCACCAGTGGAGATTAAACATGGAAGCAGCCTACTAGATTGTCTGTCTAGCAACATGATACGGAGGAAAAAGGTGATTATTACCTTAGATCCTGTTAAGTAGCTGACTACAGACAAGTGCTCTGCTTGAGTCCTCCACTGTTGCACTTGGCAAAGAGCCCTTTCACTTGCAGGCTTGGAGAAGGCTGCGTTAACAGTCTGAACCGTGTATGTTGTTAACTCCGTTACTCAGGGAAAGCTCAACAGCCTCATCAGGAGGATTGTGCTGGTCTTGGCCTGAAGCAGACCTGAATCATTACCCTAGTTACTAGGCACAAGATTCTGAAAGTATGTGCTGTGTGCTTCGTGCAACAAAGAGCAGGTCTCTGACCGGAACTGGGAGAGCCGTTATGAAACGGGAAAGGCAAGATGGATTTGAAAGACACAGGAAAACAAAGAAAAGTATCTCAACGTAAAAATAGCTTCACACAATGAGAGACTTAACTATTAAGTACAACTTAAAAATTAGGCACAACAAATATGCCAGCTGACAGCCTTGCTCCCTCAGACTCAGAGTTAACTAGTCTCATTTATCCGTTTGGGCTACAAGCCGTGTATACAATGCAGATCATAAGACACCTGACACAATAGTGTCAATACAGCCTCAACTCCACACACGTACTAACATAAGAACAAATATTAAATTACAGGAGCAGGCTGAATGTTGTTAACCATTTCCTTTCATTTCCACAGGTCTTTCCCCACACCATGTGACTGCTTTTCTAAAGGCCCTATTTATTTTAAGCAGTTGCCTTATGATTCTGAATCATACTAAGAAAACTGTAATAGAGGAAGTCAAGCCTCCTAACTTCAGATTCTTGACTTCAATCCAAGCTAGGTGCCTAAACCAGCAAATGTAGCTATTTGTGTCCCTACACATCCATGCAGGAATGAAGGAAAGGATGAGAGAGTTATCCTCATAAAGGATAAAAATATTCAGCTACACGATGATGTCTTGAATCTGGATTGAGACTGACATGATACATCACAGTGGCTAAGTACTAAATCATTTTCATTTAAGTGATAGGTCAGATGTTTCTTGATTAAAACAAGAATACTGCGACTGCTTTCTGACACTCCTGGTGGCAGAATGATTTGCTGTTTCTGCAGTAGGGACAGGGCATACACACAGGATGTAGTGGAAACTCCTACCACACAAGGCAAGGGCATTTTAAGATTCAATGTTCATTCTACATCGCAGAAAATTTTAACCAAGTGATGGTTTTAATTTTTTCCATTTCAAAGAATCTTACAGTAAGTTCATAATTCAGCTTTTTTTCATATGCTCATAAGAAGCAAAAGAGGTCTTGCTTCTGCATGTCAGGATACTCATTTTTCAGAAGTGATAGTGGCTACAGAATTACCATCCTAAAAGTTACAGCAATTCAATTAGAATGAAATTAAAGACTACTGGTAATAATCATTACATTTACAGCTAATGGATATAACTGAATCAAGTGTAAAAAAGTCCTATTTACCCTACCTAGAGCCCACGGCTCTAAGCTTTCCAATTTTATTCAGTGCATTAATGTGTTGGAACTTTTGCTTTCACCAATTAGTCATCGTTTCTCCTGCTTCTCATAGTAAGAATAAAAGCTGCTCAAAGCTGTCATTGCTCCATATTCGAGAAGACAGTTGCATAATTACTAATTATCTATTAGTGAGTCATATTTGTTGCAGAGCAGGGAAAGCCAAAGCAAATGTCAACTCTGCACTGAAAAGTACTAAGATAACATTAAGGAGGAAAGCATTTATATAAATATCTTCAAAGTAGAAGCAGGGTTAAATTTAGTTCGAGATGGCTGAGAAGCAGCTCACAGTCGGGTTAAGTAACCTTTAACTTGCAGTCATCTGCAGACAGAAAAAGTTGTTTGAAGAAGCTCTGAAGAATCCTCTAGAATAGAACAAGAAACCCTAGAATTTGAAGAGGTGAGACCTGTCAACCTGCACTTCTAAATTTATGATGGCACAGCACACATTAGAAATAAGAGCAGACAATTCATACCAGCTCCACTGGAACTATTTTAGAGTTTCTAGAGATTTACTCAAACACACAGTGAATGTCACCAGCCAAGGCAAAATAAAATCACATGTACTTCAGCACAGAGATTGACAAAGAGCAAAACCACACTTTAAAGCAATTGACTTACATTTCTCCAGAGTAGCTGTTCTTTGGTGACTTTTCTTCACTTCTGTTTTAAGGTCTGCTCAGCAGATTGTGAAACATATAAAAATATTATGGCAAGTTATACTTCCCAGCTCTGTGCAGCATACTTCTCAGATGCAAGTTACCTCTCTAAACCTGTTCTTTGTTTCTGAACAACATACGATGCAATACTGTACTATGAAGAAAGTTCAAAAATGTTTCACAGCACAAGACACATAAGGGATATCATCTTAAAACTTCTATGTTCCTTGCTTCCAATTTTGATTCAACTACAGAGACAAACTACCAAATACAGATGGGTTTTCTTGAACTCAAGTAAAGGAAGGGTTATGCTTTAAAGCAGGTAGCCCCCAAACCACAGCTTACAGATCATGCATGATCTCTAGAGCTGTGCTCTTGATAAAAGGAGGAGACCATGAAATCTGATGATTCCAAAAATTAAGGTTAAACAAAAAAACAAGCCATTTTGGTGCTGCACTAGCTTAAAGCTAATTTTTCCTCCCTCACCACCAAGTGTGGATGCCACAAACAGCTGTGGTTGCATGCAATTCCTTACCATGTTAACCCAACAGCTATTGCAAACCCACAGTACCCTTTTAAACCACATGATAAAGCACCCATCTAGTTAAATACATTTAAAACTAATACTACAAGCGAACAGACAATGACAGCGAGGAGAGAACTAGCTGACATACAAGAAAGTCACCATGACCAAGTATACCTCACCATGTGTTTTGATACCACCCCACAAAGGTTTGGATTGAAGGGGTTTTGTTTGTTGTATGGGGGTTTTTTTGGGTGATTGAAGTTTTATTTTTGGTTTGGGTTTGGTTTTTTTTTTCCCAATGCAGTATTAGTCATTAACAATTTTCAAAGTTTCTCCAAAGAAAGAGCATGTTTATGTATATTAAGATGGCATTTACACTATGCAGTTATTTTCCACAAATTAAACTAAAAGCATGCAAAAATACAATAAACACTGTAACAACACTTTCAAGGGATTTGTTTATTTTTGGTTTACAAACAAAGGCACCCAATATTTCTGTTTATATCTTATAAAAGCTCACGGATTTAGCATTTCTTTCCAAACATCTGTTCCTACAGCAGAGAAAAACATTACAGGAAAAGTGAATTTTTTTCCTGGTCCCCAATTTAAATACCAGTAACTGTTAAGTGATCATGTTGTTTCAGAGTGCTCTTCTTCCTATTTAACCCACTGGAATACCTCCTGTAACTCGCTAATCAGTATGGTAAGTCTAGCTTACTGTATCAAAATAAAGTTCTAGTATATTTTTGATCAACATCTGTTATGTGCAAACACTGGTATGAAGAACTGCAAGAGAACAGGGTTCTGATATGGAAAAACAACCAGTAGCTTCAGATAGAATTTCACAGACTGACCACAGGAAGTGACAAAACTAATGTAATAAACATGACACTGAATCTACTGTCAGTCAAACAGGACAACTGATGAATTTCTGTAATATACCAACAGTGCACAGAACCACAGTCTCCAAAGAGGGAAAAAATATGGGGTTTTATATTGGCAAATGTTTAAAGAGTAGAGGTTAAATATCCTTATGTTTAAAGTAATCCTTTTCTTCATTACTTATTCCAAAGAATAGATTTCTAAATAGTGTTTTGGACCAGAAATAATCAGTTCATTGGCTTCATAGTTCCCAGTATTAACAAATCAACATCAGAAGTATCATGTAAAATCATAGTTATAAACAACCAAAAATTCATGAGTTAATTGCTTCACAGAACCATTTTCAGAATACGATCTATTTGTCTTTTGCAAACTTCAGCCACATGCCAACACGGGACAAGGGGTATCATTGGATAGTAGGCACCTCTGAAAAGAGTCTACAATGCAGGAATCCTTAAGCATACTTTCAGGTCTAGTAAGGTATTCAGGGAAGCTGCTAAAAATGTAGTACACCTACTGCATTTGTTAAAGTGTAACATCTTCAATCTCAGAAGCCATAATTTATTTTCAGCCACTGTCAGAGGTCTCTCACACAAGGTGTGGTCCTAGACCATTTAGGCTACTCATCACTAGCTTTATATATACACAGGTAATCTTAAAAAGGAATTACAGCTTACCTACTTACTACAGAATATTTAGCTTCAACAAGCCATTATTTTTCAAAATGAGATATACACCTGCATGAAAAAGGTGTCCTCCTTAAAGTAAGTTTTCACAAAAATAGCAAAATAAGTTCTTCGCATACTTAACTCAAATAGGACAAAAAAAAACCCACTACCAAGAGCAAGTATAATATAGCTCTTAAATAATTAAGTCATTATTTGCCTTTCCAAGCAGATTCAAGAACATTCATCAGCATAAACTGATTTTAATGAACTAACACTGGGCAAGGGGGCTGGTCAGTGCATCAATTAGAGGAACGTTACAGCATTCTCAGATGGAATACCATGCAACCAAAATTTAAAGGGATCTTCACGTATTGCCTGAAACAAGGATTCAGTCTTTTCTTACAGCTTGCTATTTTTACAAATGTTTTTCCTACTGAAACAAACTAACATGCAGAAAAAACAGATTTCTTCAGATTTAAACCTAATCATTTAAATTAAAAGACAGATGGAAGAATTGTTAACATACTTTCATCTTGAAGCAAGGTGTGTCTTGCTCTGCTTGCCCAGTGAAGTGAGAGGTTTTATCAGGGCAAGGATGAGAGTGTGCTTACACATTGTTCATGCATAAAATCTCACAGCTCAGATTTAAAAAAAATCATTAATTCATGAAGTATTTGCTAACACTGCTTAAAATTTAAAGAACAGGTATATCGCTTCACGAAAGCCTATAGTTTGGCCAACTATTATTACCAGTATTATAAATAGCAACTAAGCATAATAAATTCCTTTCAAATACATTTACCTTTTGAAGTCAAAGTGTAGCAATCAAGTGCTGGCTCTGTGTTCCCAATAAAAGTAATTTAAAAAAAAGAGGACGGTCAATGACTTTATTTTTTCCCCCCTTCAGGGTTTCACTTCCTTTTAAATACTTAATGACAAGATCAAGTCTGCCTTCAGAGAAACAAATCTTCGATCTCATATAAATGCAAGTTGGCTGCAGCCAGTTTTGAGCACAGAACTGAATCACTAAGTGCATTCTGAAGACCAGACTGGACAAAAGGCCTTTCAGTAGTTAAGGAAAGTTATTTGGGTTTTTTTTTTTTCTTTTTTTAAGCAAAGTAGGCACGATTGTTGCATTCCTACTTTGAGAAGGGAAGAAGTGGCAAAAAGACAAATGACAAAAGTTCCTAAAGGTGTTGGGTGTTTGTTTTTTTTTCCCCCCCAGGAGATCCATCATCATTTATATACCTTTGCAACTTGGAAAATCCTTTGTAGTTTAGAAGAATTTCAAATAAATAGGCCTACAGCAACTACTAAGTCAATATTTATCTTGTTCAATGTAGAGTAAAACTTAAAAGAAAATAAATCATGTTAAGGCAGATTTCAAATCAAACACGTTCCAAATTGCACAGTTACATTGGTCAGTGGTCTAAAATGTTTTCCCCAGGCCAAAAAGTTAAAGTTATTTAAATGCTTGTCTAATGCCAATTCAACCTGGCACTTGAACATTCTATTTTCTCTTTTTCCAGGAAGATACACAACTAACATTACATATACCATACTGTATATTTCGCACTCCAATTTAAGATGAAGTTATGCTTTTACAAAGTGTGAGATGACTACATGTTACAGGCTGTGTGCAGTTAGACCACCAGATGCATAGATGTCCTAATGCTAAGTTTTCTTCAGTATCTCTAAGTTTTCTTCAGTATCTCATAGTACTGGAGGCTCTGAAGTAGGAGAGGAACTTGTAACACAGACTAACCACAAAGTACCAGATATTTCTTGCCATTTGTGATCTTGCAATGAAGATACGCCAGATCAGGATCACAAGAACTGTATTGAAGCCATAGCGTATATTCCTTAACCTAAGGAAAAACAACAAAAATAGTTAAAAGCCAAGGTAAAGACTGACTTACAGGAGAACACCACACTAAAAAATAAGTTCTTACACAGAATTTAATTTGTTCATCTATTCATCTCAAGATACATTATGAGTGGTTTTAAGTGAATGATGGAAACTGGTAAGTGAAGGACAGAGAAAGCTTTTCCATAGTTGACAGCTGAAAAGTGGAACACGGGAAAACTAAGGAACAGAGCGAGCCCTGTAACTACACTAGTATACACTAGTGATCAGAGCTACAACCATAATCCCAGACCAATGCTGTAACTATTAATACTGAGAGCAACGCAGGAGCAACAAGAAAATTAACATCTGATTTCTAAAGAAAATGCTTCAGACCACTGGACTGGAACACAAGAATTCTGGAGGACCTATTCAGGTGCTATAAAGAACAGCTAAGTTATAACATGGAAAAGCAAAACTTGACAAGGGCAGGAAAAAATAGAATACAAATGGAGGAAAATAAAAATTATACTTACTTATTCAAGTGTTTCCTAGCTGCAGGGAGGCCAGACATTTCTTCATTCAGCACATATTTCTTCGTTCCCATGCAGTAATTTTCCATGTATTCTGCCCAATGTAGTTGTCGAACATCAAAATTAAACATCTGCATAAAATAAAAGCTTTCACTGTTAGTTACCTAAAAGTTCACTTCTATATATAATAATTTTAAGAAAGAATAAGTGCCTTTATACCAGATAATTCCAACCTGTCTCTGATGCAAGAAAACTATCTTGGCCTTAAATCATAAGAACAATCTACAATAAGATCCCATTTGTGACTCAACCACCATCTCTTCCAAATGTCCAACATTTCAGGCCTTATTTTTCCTCCCCAGCATAATATTCTTCCCTCCACTTCCAAGTGCACTAATTGACCATGTCATCTGTCTGCAAGGAATTCCACTCTCGAAATAACTATTTTCTATTGTTTCCTTTTAAGCAGCAAAAACATTCCAACATGCTATATAATAAACACTGCTCTGTGCCAGGTTCACTGACAAACGCAGAGTTCTTTCAGCTGTGCTTATAGTTGTACAGCCATATTTTACAAAGAACCATGTGACTATCTTCCTCAGGAGAGGAAGTTACCACAGTAAATTCACAACTCAAGTTTGCCACTGATGTATTAATTTCCACATCTTAAGCGGCTGTTACTGCAGAATCTGAAGTCCCAATAAATACCAACATTTTCCTAGTAGGTTTTTGCCTGAGAAACCAGGCAAGGCAGACAGCTGCTTCATTTCCTCTGTCTTCAAGGCAGCTATACCAAAAGCCTGACAGTACCCTTTTGGGTCCTTAAATACCTTCTCCTGAGATAGTCTATACCACGGATACCCCATTGTGACTGGCCTGGAAGCTCTGTTTCCACCACTCATTCCCAGTTAGACTCACTTTGGCCTCCAATACAGTCAGCAGTTGGGATCCCTCTCATCACTCCAGAAAAGCAGATGGGTTCTGCCCCTTGATAGCTTGACAGCATTAGTGTACACAATGCACGAGTGTCCACTAGAGCCTTACACTCCTGTGGGTTTGACATTGCATCCACACAGTCCAGTAAATCCACGTGGTTGTCCCTTTCCTCCACCTAACTGGAGGCAGGGTTCCTCTACTCCTGGTCAGAGTAATCTTTACTCACTTCTCATAAATACAAGCCAGGAGTAAGATCAACCCTTCTGCTCTGCCTGGTAAGCTGCCCACTGGAGACTGGAGCAGCAATTTTCCTGGAAGAACCCCCACTTGTGATTGTTTTCCCTTGCAACTCACATAACCACACCTCTAGGGTCAAGGCAGATTTCCCATCCCACTTCACATCCTCTCTGTGGTCCTACAGGTCAAAACACAGGGTGCCCCATGGTGTATACCTGCTATATCCTCTCTTGAGCAGTGGAACGCTTACTCCTAATAGCTCAGATATTGGTCCATACAGGTGGGAAGTAGGACCTATTCTCTTTGAGTTGCTAGATCTTCCAGGACAGTTTCTCCACAGCTGAGATGAGCAAAGAAGAGAGATTTTCTTTGTATTCCCAGAGCTGTCTAGCCAATTCATCCACTGCTGGTCCCTTTCCATTCTTCCAGGTCAGTTCTGCTAATAAGTCTGCATATGATGATGGTGCACTCTGTAAGCACTTCTGCCACGAGTCATGTGCACTGCCTTCATCTGGATCTTTGGATAACTGCACATTGTCCAGGTCACCATAAGTCACAGCCAGCATGAGCTCATTGCCTCAGGTACTGCATACCTCTATCCATAATGGTCCATGTGCCTGGGCAATATATAACATCTTCCTTGAAGTGATACCATTCCTTCACATTTGACAGGAGTTGACTACAGAGGTTGAGGGCTTGTGCCCCTTTTCCAACCACTTAATTGATGCCCCTTCCCTAGAAGGATATCCCAGCTGCTTGGCTTCCCTACCCTCTAATTCAAGGCTACTGGCCCTGTTAGCCCAGCATCTGAGCAGCCAGGTGACAATGTGCTCACCTGGACAACAGCTGAAATCTTTTTGCATATCTCACAGCTCACTCAGGGACAGGCAGCAGGTGGTTGTGTCTCATTTATGAGTTCTTCCTCTTCCTCTCCTCACACCGACTCTGCTTTTTCATCCTCCTTTAGTAAGTGAGCTGACTTTTAACTTCCAGGATTTCTTCTTGTGTATGGGGGCAACTGATAGCAGCACAGGCTGGTTCTCTGGTTCAGCTGCAGTGCCTGTCAGGGGGGCTGGAACAACTTTTTCCCCCCTCTTCTCCACGAGGATGCTGCATAACACCAAGCAGCATTTGGTAGATACAAGCCAGAGCCCAGCACAGTGCATGAAGTTGTGCCTCTTTGAATAGCTACAGCATATTTTTTTTCCCCCCACACATCCTATCACTTCATCAGGATCCTGTAGGCATTTGGGAGTGAAGTTCCAGATCACTGGAGGTGGAATGTCCTCTAGGTATCTGCCTATACTCTCCCACATGCCATGCCACCCCATGACCATCCAGCTTCAGAGCAGATTTCTGAGTAATTCTTTTAAATAGCCCTTTAACCCAGAACAAGACCTGAAACACATTCAGCATTCAGGAGATACAGCAGTAAGAGCATGCTGACTTGAACATCCTACAGATATTCCTAATTCTCAAGACTGGTGTAACTAGCCTGAAGGAGAAAGGGAAGGTGCAAGAGTGGGGGAAGCATTACTCACCCACCCACCCCACGATGGTGGGATGGGGGCAGAAAATCTGTAAAGTAAAAATGAGAAAGCTTGAGGGTTGAGACAAGAATAGATCAACGGTAAAAATAAAAAAACTCTAATGAAAGTAAAAACAAGAGGGAGAAAAAACTCAAGAAAAACAATTGATGCAACTGCTCACCGACCAACACCCAGCCAGTCCCCAAGCAGTGGTCACTGTCCCCCAGCCAAGTCTCCTAGTTTATATAATGAGCATGACCTCATAAGGTATGGAATATCCCAATATCTCAGTCACCTTGGGCCAGTTCTCCCAGCTGTGCTCCCTTCCAGCTCCTTATGCACCTCTTCATTGGCAGAGCCTGGGAAGCTGAAGTATCCTTGACTTAGTATAAGGACCACTTCTTCAGTCACAACCAAAACACCCCTGTGTTACCACACTGTTCTCATGCCAAATCCAAAATACAGCCCTGTACAGCTACGAGGAGGAAAATTAACTCTATCCCAGTCAAATCCAGGAAAACATCCTACTGAAAATTCAGCTATTTTGAAACAGTAACAGTCTCCCGGGTTATTTTGGTTTTGTTTTTTATACTTTTCCTGAGCTCAAGCTACTGGGGGGAGGTGAGAAGAAATGGAATTCTTCACTCAAGAATCACCAAAAGCTATTCAATTCCTACTTTTACACTGTTTATTTAGAACAGCCGCCAAACTTCAACTTAACTACAGAATCAGTCTGGAAAACACTTGAATAGGCCAAAAATCTTTAAGATAACAAAACCTTATCCAAATGCATAAGGGAATTTGAGATTTTAAAACTCTAACTGGGGGTTTTATCCTGACGATTATTAAATGACAAGACCATAGCAAACAACAAAGTGTAAACTCAGTTCGGGCGGGCAGAGATTTTAGTCGCAGATGCAATACCTCTTTAGCACATACACGTATCTTCCTACAAGACATACTGGCAGGGAAACAAGAACAACTCCACTCCATTATCGCTTCACTATTGCACAAATATATTTTTAATAACTTGGAATAAATCCAGTACGACTTGCGTAACTTTTCACAGCCATAAGGAGGGTGGGGAGGTGGGAATCTGGCAGCACAGGCACACAAGCAGGAAACAAAGGTAGCTTCAGCCAATACTTATCACCAGGGTGACCAGCTAGCCACATCCAGGTGCTTCTGTTAGTCCAAGACTGGTAAAGGCAGCCTAAAAATAGAGGCTCACATAGATGGGCAACAACACAGCAAGATTTTTCCTTTGACTTTTCATTCACTCTTACTCACACCCTGCACTCAGTTTTCATGATTCCTTAACAACCCTTAGGACTTTTCTGTCATCCTACTTCTGTTAGGCTTTTCCCTCTGCATGGAGCAGTTTTAGTCACAAAGCAAAGCATTCCTCAGTAGGAAGTGAGGGAAGCACTCACTCTAGTAGCTTTTCAATTCACTCTAGTTTCTTTGAATACATGTGGCTGTCTGGCCAAAGAATGAAAAGGGTATGTCAAAGTTGTTACTAGTTTAAAAAGAAACAAGGAAGTCCCTCAAAATGCACCTCCTGTTCCTCAGAAAAGAGACAGCAATCACAAAGTCTTGTTTTATTCATGATGTAGGTAAAGTCGTAACAGCTTGGTCACTTGGTTGATATATGGCAACACCAGATCAGGCCACTCCACAAGCAACCATCTTTTACATCAAGCCTCCTTCAAGGGCATCCTGCTCTTCCTCATCTCTGATCACATCACTGATCTAGCTTATAACACAGCCCTGGCACAACTGAAAGGATGACACAGGAATCTCCAGCACTGAGTTAGTAGTAGGGTTCTCTCCACAATACAGTAAGCAGCATTACCAGCTCATGTCCTTATTCAACCCTAAATAAGTGAGCTTCTATTTCACTTTCAGTCTCCATGCCCACATCACACAGATACTTGCCTTTTTGTCTTCAGGGTTTAGCTTGTTCAGTAGCATTGTCATATTTTCAGTATTCCAGATCCAAGAATTGCTTGTAAAGTATTCTAACAACATCATGGCCTTATGAAGACGTGTTATTGTTTTCATCATCCTACAGTCCAAGGCATGGAATGTACAGGTTACAGTGGTAAAGATTAGTTCAAACAAGAAAAAACAGTAAGACCATAAAGTTTTTACCCTCCAATCCCACACCCCAAAGTTAACATATCCCATCTTGCTCTGTACCCAAAGCACATTACAGTATATCAACAGGACATTTCTGCATATTATTAAAGTGGACTTTGGCTGTGCAACCTTCATATGGAATCATAAGTTATAGGACAGTTCTTTTTTCCCCCCAATACTACTTCCCAGTGTCATAGTTTCTTCCACTTAAAAAAAAAAGAAGATGGTAAAATCTTGTCTTCTGTTGGCAACTCAGTTTAGGACAGAACGCTTTTCACTTCAGCATGCTGGAATATTTAGCTGTATTGAAAAATTTGACTTGATAAAAGAGTCAAATTGCACAGTGCAGAGCATATGCATGTGACAACTTTAAGTGAGTAAACTTCCCTGATCTTCCTGCACAATGTGCAAGACCAGATCTCTATAACAAAACTAAATTGGCTTATTGTGGTTAGAGAATGAGTCTTAAATCCACCAGAAATATGGCTTAGCCCCTTAACCCTACTGCTTCTGCAGCAAAGGTCAGGAAAATATTTAAGGGCACAGATAGAGCATAGCAGATCCTGCTAGTCATGTGATCAGTTCTATGCTACTTCAGAATATGCAGAAATATTCTTCCATCATCCCTTATTATGCAGGGGAAGCAACTCTACAAAATCATCACTTGGGAGTACAGAGAAGTTATAAGGATCAATCTGGGCATGTTTCTCTTTGAACAGGCTATCTGAAGTAGACCCAAAAATAGTACAACATCCAGTCTCTCGGACGCCAAGTTCCCACGTTTATGACAAGAATATTGTTTCAAGTGTTACAGTGCTAGAGTTGGTCACTCAATTTTAATAAATATTAACTAGTACCACATAACCTACTGTTATTGAATTCCTGCTTTGGGTGCTCAAGGTCTTTTCATCTTGCAGAACTGCTTCCAATTTGATCCTTATAGCACGACACAGTGATCATTTTAAGCAGAGAAGGGGGAAAGGGAGGGAGGATAAAGAAAGCAGAACAACCCAGCACTAATAGGAAATGGCTTTCTGAAGGTAAGTTTTGTTGAATAAAGTTCATAGAAGCAATAAAACAACCACCACTGATTTTTCTCTGAAAGCTGCCTTGATGTATTCATCCTTGTAGAAGGGATACAGTACATTGTCCTAGAAACTCTTATAAAGAAACTATTTTATATCGCACTAGGGTTCCATACTGTCACTAACAGCTGGCATCTCAGTACCTAAGGGATTATCAAAATTGCCTTTTTCTTCTCAGGAAATGGAGTAATGCAATTTGTAGAGGCTACTGAAGAGGTCGCGTATCTCTAAAGCACAAAAAGCACTAATATTTTTCCTAAAATCCCACCGGAACCTAACTACAGATTAATGCAGAGTTTTGTTCAAATTTTAGACCACCAGCTAATTGTATTAGTAGATATTTCTAGAAGCTTTCAAACACCTGTTTATAGTTTTATAGGTTGGGCAAGGTGGCAATACTGGGAGCTGAGTAGAACCAGAGGAATTCTAATTCAAGAGTTATTAGGAGTATAGACTGCGCATCCAAACCACATCCTGTGCTAGCAAGGCTGAACTGGAAAAAACAACGTATTAGTTAAGTCAAAAACTCAGAGAAGAACTCAAAACTTGGAAAGCAAAGATGCAAAATAGCTTACAGTGGTAAGCAGGACACAGTGGCCAAGTGCTTTTTGCAAAGGTCTGTCCATTGACAGTCTTAAAATTATATAACTTAGCTGCCTCGCCCTTCTGTGCCTCCCCAGTCTGTGCTCGTACACTAAGCTGGAAGAGCAACTGCATCGGAGTTAGTGCTCAGACTGCTACAGTTTAAGAAGGCTTATGCCCCTGCAAAATACTAAATGGTGCAAATGATTATCTGAACAGAACAGTGTAGATTTTGAGCTTGTTACTGGCCACTGACATTGGTTTTCACTCTTTTCTGTAAAGAAAAACTAAACTAAATACAAACTAAACACTAACCTCTACTGGGAAACAACTCTGCTTATGGATATGGTTTTAGAGCATAGCTAAGTTGATTTTAAAAATAATTTAAAAGTGGCTAGAGAGTTTTTCTAACTCAGCTGCAGATTTTTACCCCCTCCCTCCAACTCAAAACTGGTTTAGTGAATGGCCACGGAAGCAGCTGATTCAATTAAATCAGTGGAAATTTAATTTTTTTCTTTGTAGGGTTAGTTTCTTGATATATCAGCCAAAACAACCAAATGTCTCCGCATACTCTCAACTGCTAGATCAACTGCAAAGTTGGCAGAAGAGGACCAACTGTCTTGGTGACAGCTGGTTAGTCTGCACTACATCAACATAAAAACAGACTTTTTTTTTTGGAGAGGGAAAAGTAGTATGGTGACAGCCTCTCATTGAAAGATATTAGCTATGAGTGTCATTTAGGGGACCCTTGTGTAGCTCTGGCAGACTATGTTTTGCAGCTTCAATGGCACCATATTCCTCCTGTAAACGGGAACCCACATGACTCAAAAAAGCACAAATACACATAATGAAACTTTCTCTCTCAGCCTGAAGTTTTGAAATACACATTTCACAGGTTGTTCCAGAGATAGCCACTGGATACAAGTCATAAATACCAAAGCCATATACAAGCAGTCAGTATAATATCAGGCATTGCATCACACCTTCTTCATAAGCTGAAGACAGAAAAAAAAAGTCAGACCTGCTGATCATCATAAAGAACATTAGCAGCAGTCAGCAAGTCCATGTGACAGCATGGAAGATTTTCACCTATACACTATGTAGAATTTTGCCTCTACTAGGCAACCCTTACTGCCATTAACACAAAATACATTACAACAGTTTGAGAAGCACATCACAGGAATTAAAGGTTTTCAGCAATAGCCAAGTCAATTATGCGTAAGTTAAGTGAGCATGTTTCTATACCAGACACTTGAAAGCAACCTGGCTTAAGGCTATGACTGCATTCTGTAGAAGTCTGACACACAACCTATTGTTTCCAGACTAAAAACACATCTGATGCTACATACAGACTGATTCTTCAGTAGATCTACTGGCTGCCAATCTACAGGTCTCTGCATAAGCATTACAGACACTTAGCTTCTTTTTTTAGACAAGGATTCCTCTAAAATACATAAAGCAAGCTCTCAGATTTGTCTTTGTTCAGATTTTCATTTGGCTGTAGATTCCGACGTAAGACATACTACTGGAATTCTTATCTTCCAGCATTTCTGTGGTTCCTTTTAAGTGCACAACTTAAAAGTGCTTCCAAGAGAAAACAACATATTAGTATACTCAAAGTGTACTCTCCACTAATTTCTGGTTTGCAAGACACCAACATTGTGAAAGCTGCTTCACGTTATGTTTTAAGAAGCTTTAATTTCATATCTATCATTTCAATACGTCCTTTAAACCTCCCTACATATATATCAATCACACCTTCCCTTCAGCTTTTAAGCAGTAACAGGAAAAGAATTGCTGGAGAAATCCCTGGATTACAACTACTTTTAAATATTTCATGCCACATTCTGTTCCTCCAGAGTAATTGGAAAGATCTGCTGGGTGAGTATTTTTAAAGGCTTTAAGATTTTGAATATACTGAATTGTTTTTAAATAACATATGGTTCTGTTGTGCTAAGCCCTAAGCAAAGAGAAAACTATGCCTTATGTTAAAGTTAATTATACAATTACTAAGCTTTGCTATGCAACTAAGTATATACATGGCAAGCTAGGGAAACACTATCCTTGAACTTGGACAATAAGGATAATTGCCACTATTTATGTAATCACACAATGCTGAAACAGCCTTAAGTATTTAGTATAAAATATTAAATCTTCATTATGCAAATCTTTATTGTACATGTTCTGTCTATAAAATCTGGAAGAAATACATGCACTATTTCTTTCTTAACAGTTAATATCATAAGAGAATTGTTAAATTGAAGAACCTTCAACTAGATGCAAACAGCAAAGAGACGTCCATCTGACAAAAAACCTCCACAAGTGAGGTGCAAAAGAATAATTTCATATTGTAGAAATATTTCAACAGGTAAGTTTTCAAAAAACCCTGAACGGGAATTTTTTTTCATTATGAACATAATTATGTTGTTCTGGATGGTCATAGGCCTCATCTATTTCATCCACTTGGTAAAAATCTCTCATTAAGTTGCAGTACAATATCCAGAGAGAGTAACATTGTAGTTAAACCCACAGAGTAATTTCATTGCTTAGAGTTTCTCCTATATTGTACAAAATAAAGGCCTCAGAATTGTACTCCTGACTCAGACACAGCAGACTGTTGGCCATGTGAAGTCATGCTAGCAGAGTCTTTGACTTTTCTTGCGATTTTACCACATTTTTACTATACCGGTCAGGTTTTTCTGTTAAATTATGGTGTAAAAGTTCACACTTTGAATTAAGCCAGCCCCTCACTACTCAGAACAGCATTACACCGAGTTCAACAGTCTCCAATAATGTTTCCAAGGCTTTAGAAGTTTCCTAGTACATGCTACCTGGTAATTATACCCATTCTGCCAACTGCACAGAATGACAACAGCAACAGTAGTACACACCTATACCATGACTGTCTCCAGCCCATCAGTTAAAGCAGCTGTCAAAGTACTTTGAGATAGATCTTTACTCTTCTGGCTCAATTTCTTCTATTATCAAACAACACATGAAGCCCATTAGGATTTAACACTGCATGTCTTGCCTGCACCTACTTGCTTCTACTGCTCCTATTGCAGGCTCCTTTTTTTTTTTAAATGCTTAAGAATTAAAAATAAAAGAAAAAGAGGAGCACTTGTATTGGGTTTGCATGGCAAGGTTTTGGTAGCAGAGCAGGGCTACAGGGGTGGCTTTTGTGAGAAGCTGCTAGAAGCTTCCCCATGTCCAACACAGCCAATGCTAGCCAGCTCCAAATTGGACCCACTGCTGGCCAAGGACGAATCCATCAGCAACGGTGGTAGCGCCTCTGGGATAACTTATTTAGGAAGAGGAAAAAACGGCGCCAACAGCAACTGGAGCCAGTGAGAAGAGCAAGAATATGGGAGAAAAACAACTCTGCAAGGCATCAAGGTCAGTGGGTGCTCCAGGCACCAGAAGAGAGGTTCCCCTGCAGCCCATGGTTAAGCCAGCTGTGCCCTACAGTCATGGAGGGTCACAGGAGAACAGAGATCCACCTGCAGCCTGAGGAGGACCCCATGCCAGAGCATGGGAAGCCCACGCTGGAGCAGGCTCTTGGCAGCAGCTGTGGCCCCGTGGAGAAAGGAGCCCACACTGGAGCACATTTGCTGGCAGAACCTGTGACCCTGGGGGGGACCCAGGCTAGAGCAGACTGCTCCTGAAGGACAGCACCCTGTGGGGGGACACACTGGAGCAGTGTGTGAAGAACTGCAGCCCCTGGGAAGGACTTGCATTGGAGGAGTTTGTGAAGGACTGTCTCCCGTGGGAGGGACCCCACGCTGGAGCAGGGGCAGAGTGTGAGGATCCTCCCCTGAGGAGGAAGGAGTAGCAGAGACAACTTGTGACGAACTGACCACAATCCCCATTCTTTGAAAGAAATAGAGAAATGGGGAGCAAAACTGAGCTCAGGAAAAAGTGAGGGGAGGGGGAAAGAAGTTAAGATTTAGTTTTTCCTCATTATTCTATTGATTTAGTTGTCAATAATTTAAACTAATTTTCCTCAAGTCAGGCCAGTGACAGTAATTGGTGAGCAATCCCTCCCTGTCTTTGCCTCAACCCACAAGCTTTTCCTTATATTTTCTCCCCTGCCCAGCTGAGGAGGGCAGTAACAGAGCAGCTTTGGCAGGCACCTGGGCTCCAGTGTCAAGCCACCACAGCACTATATAATGAACAGGATATTCCTGGTAAGTACGCTGGGTATCAAACTTAAAAGCTTTCCAAGTGCATTTCAGTAACCTTAGCGACTGAACATTAGCTTGTTTTAGTCAAGTCTCCCATCCTTCCTCCAGCTGGAAGTCTGCGCACAATAGGAAACTCACCCACTTTCTGTTATATTAAACTTATTAGGCATATTCATATCAGTAATACTTCACAGACTACAAAATCCATATTTAATGTCACCAACTGTACTACCACTGATTGAAGTTACAAATTCCATCTTTGGACATCAAGTAAGAACTGCAGGAAAAGCAAAATCAGTATTCAACAGTCACAGTATTATAATATAAAACTGCTAAGTGTGCTGTAAATAACGTGACTATTCACAGACTTGTTTTACTCCCAGGGGTCAAATACTTAAAAGACTAGATGCCTTTTAAGGGCTGACAAGATTCTGGCAGCACTACCTCCTAAGCATCTGAAAGACAGTAGGTTGGCATTTATAGCATAACTATGTTTAGAGAGTGATGCAGTCTTCACATCTGTCAGGGAATTTCTATCTGGTTTTATAAAGAATAACTTAAAATTGCAGAACAACCTAAAAGCTAGGAACTTGCACGTTCAATACCTCCTTTGACCTGAAGAGCTTACGTCTTCTCAACGTGGGAAGGTAACTATACCGGCACAGCAAGGCTCCTGCCACTACTGTTGTGCATCACACCACTGAGCAGGCTGGGAACAACACAACCCAAGGCAGTTTACAGGTTCTCCTACAAACCACTCACAAGGCTTCCTTCTACTGATCCAGTGCTAAGTCTCAGAGAACACGTTACCCTTCCTTGTAAGACAGACCTAGACTACAGGACAATGAATGAATACTCACTTGTGTTAATACACTGTCACCACAGTGGAGATTTTATAGAGTCTGAAGACAAACACTTTTGAAAACATAACATATTCAGTAAGTTAAGATCATATGGCTTGGCAAATCTGAAACAAATTGAAGTGACATCTTATATTCCTTCTACATCATTTAGCTTAGCCTATTTAGCAGAGTTATGCCATTTTCACCACTTAAGAAGTTAGCCAGATACTAGTGTAAACATTATAAACTGAATGGAATGTTGAGATGATACAAACCAACATATCAGATTAAGTTGTATCATCTACAGGAATAACCCGCCATCAACAGCTCTGCTTCCCATTCCATTTTCAGTTTATAATAGCAACAACAATCTTAATGCAAGCCACTTCCTAGAGTTTAATGACTGACTAGGATTTTAATCCAAAACATATCTTGGACAGCATTGTTGAGCCAGTCATTAATCTCTTCAAAACGCCGCCAGTGGATTGTTATTGCTCATAGTTAGTAAATCTAGATAGTGCCCATGCCATGTCTTCTCACAAGTCTCCACCACCTTACCAGCAAGGTATTTTTAGCCCTGTCCTTCTTACCGTGGTTTATGACCTGTCAATCTGAGCAAAAGATCGTGCAAAAATGCAGGCACGACATGGCTGACTGCAGTCCGGTACTGACACAAGAGGGGGTTGGATTGTAAACTAAAGTTAGGCTGCCTTATGGCATTTTCTAACGGATTTATCTTGAAATTCAACTTAATGTGGTATCCTGTAGGAAAAAATAAGGATCAACATAGTTTGAATATTTATCACGCAAGAGCAAACATCACTTGCTAGATCTTGCAATTCTGTTTACCTCAACTACTCAAACCCCCAAACTATCCACAGACATACTCATTTTTGCTGGAAAGTTCAAAGTCACTTTGAATTCAAGGACCTGTTCTCAGGAAAAAAAGGCTGGGTTTTAGTCACAAAGCATTCAGGGGAAGAAAAAAATTTTTAAAATTAATATACATCATAGTGTAAGCATAGCTTTGTTTAAAGTCAGAGGAACAGACAAGACAGAGCTAGTCACCATTACCTTGGGTTTCTTCCAGTAATCCTGAGGTAGATATCATACAGGAATGCTGGGGCCTTATGGCTTACAGCAATCCAGTAATGATATAAAAGGTGATTGGAAGTTAGATTTACATTGGGCCGTCTGAAGGCCTGTTCGAGAGGATTCCTCTTGAAAGTAGAAATTACATGGTATTCTGAGAAAGAAAAGTTGCGTAACAGCTTTGATAATAACCATGTAAAATGTAATGGTTTCCAAAGTACATTACAGCGTACAATAACTATGTCAATATGTAATTTAAATAACCACTCTAACTCTTCTACAATCCACAGAAACTACAAAGTCATAAGCTTTTAACCTAAAATGCTGTTGAACTGGTTCTTATTATAATCAAGAGGTGTTTCATGCCTTCATCTTCAGTACCGTATTTTATTGTAGCTTCTCTCTTTCTGTTCCTCTTCCCCACCTTAGGAGCTGGTTTCAAAAACCAACAGCCATTTCAATTTATATAGCATGTAAAACTGTTTAGTCATCTCTGTTTCATGAAGAAAGCTATCCTGGTCTCTCAGGTGAAGAATAAATTTAAAAACAGACCGAGGACTAAGTGCATTTCAAATAACATTTTTAAACAACTTAGCCATATTTAAACATTAATAAAAAAGTCATTAGGGTGGGACTCCGTGTGAAACTCCTGATGACACCTGAAAATTCTGTACATGACAGATATGCAGGATCAGTGTCTTAAAAAGTCATGTTGAAATTCATCTCTCCTTTGAATCATCTGTTGATAAACAACAGCATAAAGTTACAAGAGCGTTTAAATATCCCAATCTGAATCGGGGTATACGCAAAGTCAGCCATCTTCCAAGCCTGGCTGAAGCAATAAGATATGTAAATTCAGATACATGTAAAATGGGCAAAAGCAAGTAAAAAGCATGAAGAAAGTAGTGAAGAAAAATAATAGATTTAAGTACTGGTTAACAAACAAAAATAATCCGAGCTTAAGAACTCCTTCTAAAAACTAGAAAGCTAACAGCTTTACCATGCCAGCCAGCTTGTACTGCTATAACAAAAACTATTACAAAGCTTTTGGCACGTGGGTTACCTTCTAGTCAGGATATCTAAGAGTTGAAAATAGGTGGCCATACTTTCTTAAAGATAAGTTTCCCCTGTACATGAATAGTTGAAGTCTCATGTAACTATCTGAAGGTTAAAAAAGCCACCTCAATCAACAATTAGCTTAAGCCAAACTCAAAGAGCTACACAACTGCAAAACTATTATCATACCTCTCAATTATGCAGATGTTGAAGACATCTAATTGTGGCTTGTTTATCCATATGTATTTAGTAAGGTTGGCTCTAAACCCAACATCACTACTACTCCTCTAAACAATGCTTTGCTCTGCATACTACCCACACTGCGGACTAGGTCATGGCAGCATCAAACAGAAAAACCAGCTGTCCAATAGTTTAAGTTATAATGGAATAAAAAAAAAAAAAATTAAAAAACCCTGAATGGTGCAAAGGTGGAGAATTAACAATGGAAGATAATGATAAAGCAAATACACTGCAAAACTGAGAGGTATGGCTATTATACTAGTTTCAACAATAAAAATGCAATATGACCTACTAGTTATAGCCTTTGCTTTTCTTATTTGACCTTACTTTTCTATTAAAGCTTATGAAAAAAGAAACACAGCATACCAACTTCACCCCAGTGGAAAGGATTGGTGCCACCTGTTGTGCAGTTATATACCATGACATTTCTTGGTCTGGGGGGAAAAAGAAAAAAAAAAAAAAAAGGACAAAAGAGCAAGTTAGAAGACAAACAACCTTTCAAACACACACAGACATACTCAAAGTTGTCCTTCCCCTCAAGAGTATCATTTACTTCAAGCAGAAAGGATCAGTCTTGTGTTAAGACTTTTTTCCTCTCCAGATAATCTTCCAGTATTTTTCTCCTCCTTTAGCTATTGTATTTCTTTTCTTTCAGATAAAGCATAACCTACATTACTGTAGATTGTATTGATTACAGCAAGATGCAGGAAAGAATTTTCATGCATAGGTTGTACAACAGTATCAGTAGGTGATGTCTTCCTCTTTGGCATAAGGAAGTTACACTTTGAGGTATGAAGGCTGTTAGAACCTTAGATTCTTTTGTCCTGGTGGAACAGCAGGACACTGATGAGTTCAATAGAACACTGATTTATTAAAATATACAATATAATTTCAAAATACTTAATACTTTCTATTGCCACCTGTTATACCTATTAATTCCAGAATACCAGGCTGCAGCCAGCGTTGTGTTGACAACAACATCTACGGGAACAAGATCTGCTACTGCATTGTTGGAAGCCCTCATTGTTCGAAGAATTCCTTTTCCTGCCTTAAAGAACAAAAACAAAAAAAGAGAGAGCATGCCCACCAGTAAAACAGAGGAAGCTTTTTCTTCTTCCAAAAGGAGGAAAAATAAGTATATTCATTACTTACAGCAATGAAGAGACCACTAGGTCCATTGAAGTTATCAATCCATCCCTATTATGAACAGAGAGGAGGGAAAGGATTTGGTTAGAATATACTGAAGTCAGCAGTTTCAAGTGAAAAACTGAGGTGTTTCTACAAGCCTAAGGGGTGGAAGGAAAAGAGAGTAAGGAGAACTATATTAATTTCCTTGTCTCTAAATGAAGTTCTTCCACAGCAAAATCTGGTGATGTAACAAGTTGCTATGACTCGGACTAGATCTTCCTGTAAATTCACTGGTCCTTCAAGGTGAGATGGCAGCTTCTTTATTTCTTAGCAAGTAAACTGCAGAGCATTGTCTGTATCAGTATGTTTATGATAGAAGTATTCAAATTACAATATTACAAATATTTTACAAATATTTTTAGACTAGCTTCTAGCAACTCATAGAAGACAGACAAGCAGTTTCACTACCAACTTTCATTTGAAAAATAAAAATTAATATTCTTGCTCGACTTTGATGACAGTATCTACAGGCTATATAACGACTGATTTGACTTGTACATACTTGAAAAGGCATGCAGTCAATTATATGGATTACGGGCTTGAGAGACATTCAGCCTTGAACTGGAGAAGCTATTCCAACACCAACCGCCCATATAGGAGGAAAGATACAACATACACGCTATGTATCAATAGAGCATACAGGTCATAGAACTTAGGCCATCCCCTGCAAGGCTTACAGGGTTTGACTAAAAGAAGTGGAGCCAAGACATCTTTATGACCTGCAGTCCCCAATTTTCTCAGTCACCCTTCACAGCTACTGACATACCAAAGCATCTTGACAAGGGAAAACCAGATCAAAATACACAGAATCATGAAGTAAGAAGCTGACAGTTGAATTCAGGTGTGAAACAGTAGAAGTGTATTTATATCTGACAGGAAGTAATTTACTCCTAAATTTCACACATAAGAATATTGTATTTCACGACTTCTATACCAGAGCTGTTATCCCTAAGCAACCACAACTTCATGGTCTAAGAGATTTTTCTCTAGGAAGGTCACTAGATAAACAGGCTGTCATTATGCACTCCAATTTCCAGGCAAGATAGTTAAGTGAAAACTCAAGGACTTACAGGGAAAGGCTCCTTCCAGCTAGCACCAACAATAGATGGCCTTATAATGGCTGTGTTTAATTTTGCACCTTCTTGTTGTACTATATATTCGGCTAAGGCTTTTGTATATACGTAAGTATTAGGTCTGTCGCCTATCAGTTTAGGAGTAATATCATTCACTAGGCCATCATCCATCCACCTACAGAAACAAAAGAGGCAAGTATAAGTTACCACATACTGCTTCACCAGGGCAAGGCAAGGGGGAGCAGGGGAAACATGCGGCAGGGCAGAATTAGTATGTTAAAAGGATAACCAGATAAATCAGAAACACTTTGGAAAGTAAAAAGTAAAACCAAATCTCTTCTTCAAAACAACACCCAAGGCAAAATAAAATTTAAAAAAAAAAAAAATCACACTAAAGCCACCAAGCATTAGCATTCCTCGAGAAGCTGCATATGCACAGAGGAACATGAAATTCCATGAGGAAATTCAGGCAATAATTTAAATTCAGTTCTATATCTCATTTTTCTACAACACCACCAGTAGCCAACACTAAATTAGTATGCTTTAAATCTCATCTTTATTTCCAGAATTTAACACCTACTCCCACTGAAGTTAGCACGTCACATACTACTTTCTGCTTTAAACAGCTGGAAGTGGAAAACATTTCCGTAAGCATCTGCATATCAAACAATAAGTGTCTGCTGACAGCTGATACTGTGCTTGACTTTAAAACCACATAGTATCCTACAATATCACTCATCAAAACATGAGTAATACAAGTTAGGGGTTTTTTCTTGTTTAAATAGGCCAATCCCAGAGGTCAGAAAAAAACACCATGACACTTAATAGAACCTGCCTATCACTCATTTTAATTACAGACTAAAATTAAGGTGGCAACTGCATGCATAGAACTCTTCTGAATGAAAAGGGGTCTTGAAGAATGTTGTATTTGAAATTTTACAGCAGCTGTGGAGCTAGGCTGGTTTGCTTAAGGAGATGACTACCAACTTGCAGAAGACTGTTCATACTGACTTCATGCTCGTTTCACTTCAACTTTAGCCATAAAACAAACATCTCTGAGTAAATGCTAGGAATAAAAATCTTTCACTAAAACATGTGCCCAGTTCCAAGTGTTTTGGAACTATTTTATAGGTGCACTGTAGAGTAAATACATGTATGAACCTAGTTAAACATTAAATCTTTTTTTTTCTTGTGTTCAAATTACCATAGTTTTTTTTTTCCTCCTTTAAAGAAGAGATACAGATTGAAATGGAATAGAGTTTCTCAGCAGAGGAGGAGGATTATTTGTTCAGTTTCTATTGAAAGAAGCATACCACCACAAGTAGTACATTCCTGTAAAATAATCCTAATTCTATCAACTAAACTCTCAGTCATGAAGTGTGGACACAGCAAGTTAGCCTTCGGGACACAGGCACACAGCTCCTCAGGTAGCAATAAGTGATCTAGAAAGTGATGCCACTGCAAAGGAGTCCCAGCTGCATTACAAGCATCCCCCTTTGTGGTGATAAGCAACAACATCAACTCCAAAGCAAGCTGGGTCACCATGTTTCTCTCCTTTATTTAGTTAAGTCTTGCAGTTTCATCTTGCTTTGCAATTTATTCAGTGGTTTGTGTTTAAAATTGTAATAACCTTCAGTCATAGCACAAAAGTAGAAAAGATGTGCCTCAAACTATTGTTAGTTTGACATTCTCCACTTCAAAATGGGTCTTGGATTTTATTTGTCTCAACCACCCAACATCTTAGCCACATAAATGGAATTTATCCAACACTGTCATTCACTAATACTGTTACAATCAAAGCTGACATGCAGACTCCCTTCGTGATATGAATTGGGGTGGTAAAAGGAGTAGAAAAGCCCAGAAGGGGAAACAAATCTGTTTCTATACACCTCAGTCAGCTGTTGGCTAGAGACCACAGTTGTGTAAGTTTACAAAAGCCTTCCCTCATTGCCATGAGTTCCAAGATAGCCAGCTGCCCAGGTCCCAGCCAAGCGGTTTAAGTTATATTTCTCCTACTTGTGAAAAGCAACAAAGACAAATATATGACTTTCAGAATAGCTCATTTGGAAGTGATTTAAACTCAATGTTAAAAAAAGTTGGCTCAATGTGCATTCTGGGTAGCAGCTCATTTGTTTCTAAAGTTATTATAGATGGAAAAGCACTAACAAGTTAAAGAAGATTTTACTTTTTAATTAGTTATTTTTAGTTCCATACTTCTCTTACAAGGGGTGATATTTTGTATGACAGAGAACAGAGACTGATTTACAGTGGAGATTGTTTATTGCATTACACTTGACTTACCCCATAAGTGCCACCTGTTTCAGTTAGGGTCTGACAGCTACTAAGCAAGCTCTCAGGACGGCTAATATACACAGAAAACTATCTAGATTGAGTCCCCCAGTAATGCCCCAATCAAGACTGAAAAGCTACAGAAAAGATACTTAATGTTTGTGAATATCCAGCAGAACTACTGCTACAGTTGTGTTTTCTGAGCAGTTACGTAGTATTATTTCAGTACCTCAGCCTGATCTTGCAATGGCATTTAGGTGGACACAGCAGAGGCTGCTGTTAAAGGGGGCTGTCTTGGTTTTACCCCTTTCCTTCACAAGGCCAGTGCTAGCTCACTTATAAGAGCACAGCTTTTTTGGTTTTAGTATCTCCTGATTCAGGTCCTCATACAGCTGAAAAACTGTCACCCCCAGCACACAGGAGGCATCATGAATAGATACGAGCATCCCCCTCTTTCAGTACCACTCCACACCTAGCTCAGCTGAAAGTGGCCATAAGACCTTAGCACACCTTTTCTGTGAAAGGCAGTGGCAGCCATGTTCTCAGACCTGTAGGACAGCATAAGCCCTTTTCTTCATCTTGCAGGTTCCTAACCATTTTTTCATACTTTATTACTAGGAAGCAAGCGGTTACAGATTACTGATGTAGTTCCATAAAACATTACACATACTCAAGAGAATCTATCAATTTCCTGGGATCAACAGGAGGCGGATAAACTACTTCCTCAATATGTTTCCGATTGCAATATGCATAGGCTGTCGAAACATGCATGAACACTTCCAGATTCTTCATTTGCTGTGCCAAGAGGAGGAGCTGTTGTGTGGCAGTCACGTTTAACTGAACAGCATCTCTGTTGATTAAACAGAAGTTTGATTAGCAGAAAGCAAGACCAAACAAGCAGAAAGAAATAACTAGTCACTTCACTCCTAAGTGCCTCTATGATGGGTATATAACGTATTAATGAATACCCCATCCTGTCCAAAAAACCAGGACTGACAGTGCCCTAACTTCCTGCATAGAACAATGCACTGCCACATTAACTTCAAACATCTCACAAAGTTCAGGATAAATTTCCTAAGTTTTACCCTTTTCTTCCTGGCATCCTCATGCTCCATTACTGGAGTGGGAAAGTCAGCATACCTTCACTCTCTTCAACCTAAATCCCAATCGTGCATTTTTCACTAAGTGTGGAGGAAAATGCAACACAAACACCTAGATGCCATATGAGATGCATCTCAAACTCCTAGTTCAAGTTGAGTTAGGTCATCAGCTCAGAAGGAAGACATAGAGGGCTAGTAAGTTGGAGACTAGCATCTTCTTGTAGGATAGCACAGGGCTCAACAGCATGACTATTACAAAAGAGAAAAAAACCAAGCCACCAACAACCACACTTCCATCCTCCAACTTAACTGCTTCTCATGAAAACAGTCCTTAAGGACACTGCTGGAGAATAGTTCTCTACAGTTCCCACCAGAACACAGCTCACAGACCAACCATTATGTTTATTTTATGAATTTCAGATACTCTTTCCAGCCTGTAAAACTTACTGTGGGCACTAGCTTTCTTGTACAGTGTACTAGTCAACTAAGTTTCAAGAATACAGCTTTACCAAAGTCTGTGCAATAAAGTGGTACATTAGCTAAAAAAAAAAATCTTGGTGCCCCCCCTCCCCCCAAATAAGCATTGACACAGTCTTAGCACACATTACTACTGAAGCATTGGCAGGGACAGAAGAGGGAGACCACTATCCCAAAGCAATTAACATCAGTAGAAAGTGTTACTTCTCAACACAGGAGGTTTGGTTTTTGGGGGTTCTCTTTCAGGTCTTTTTTTAGATAGAAGCCTTGTTCTCAGTCTTCACTGCCTCTTTTAAGAAGTCAGAGGAAGGCACTCGTAATCAGAACTGTATGTGCTACTTTAAGATACAAGAGTGCACAGCAAGTACAAATTTTCTTAAATTCCAAAATAAGCCCAAGCATTTTGGGTTTGATTTTTTTCCTACCGCTGGCCCCAATCCAAGATTTTGAACTGTACACTAGTCATTTGTGTTAAACATCTGATGAAGGCTGCTCTAGGTGGTCTTCAGATGCGTAATGTTCCTCCAATCATTCCGGCACATCTGTTCAGGAAGAGCTGAGGCCAGGGCACCTAAGAAATGCTTGCATTTTCTATTTTACTAAGCAACATACCGGGCCTGCCAAGAAAGCAGAAACTGCAGGAGGCTTTTTGCACCAAAACCATTCCCATTGGTCTTAAAAATTCCTTTGAAGTCCCTCTGGGCTTTTGTCAGGTTGGAAGTTTAACACCTTAGAGCCACTGCACTGCAATAGACACAGGCTACCTACCTTATGACGTTTTGGCATACAATATAGCTTTCTCAGAGAGGTAGTGCCAGCCCTTGTAACTACTCAAAGAAAATCTGAGTAGAGAAGTGTTTCATCTCAAAGTTGCTCTACTTGCTCCATCACCCTCCGAAAAGCAGAGCTATTGCTCACAAAATTCTTCATCCAAATTGGGAGTTTAGTCCAGTGTTCCAACACTAAATCAAGTAATTGTTTTTGCTAAAAAGTAAATGCAATCTTTTCTTGCTACTGGTACTCTTTTCTCTAGCATTTCCTTAACAGACTTCCTGTACAACACTGACATTTTCTACTTTCAGTTTTCATCTTTCTCCCTGTGCATCTATTTTTCCCCAATGCTAACCTCTTCTTAACAAAGGAATTTTTGAAGGCAGGGAGAAAGGTGAGCAGTATTTAATCTCCTGTTTGTTTATCAGGTAAAGAGTAAGTGCTACAACTTCCCCCACACACAGTTTTCCCAAGAAGTTACCCTCTGAAAACATGCATTCCCTTTCTAACAAGGAAGGCTAAAGAAATAGTTTGTGTTGCCTTCTACACACTAGGGGAAAAAGCTCTAATATTACCCGTGATCACAGTACATATAGCTACAGCTTACTCTTACCCTTTCTACCCATCCCAGAGATCAGAGCAGCACAGGATGTTAGCAAGATTCATAATAGTAACACATTACCTTGTCTCTTCAACAGCTTCCCTTTAAAAAGGCTTTGAAATTCGGGTACAGAGATTTAGTTTGAAGAAACAAGAACAAAACAAAAACCACCAGCACCCAAACCCCAAGGGGCCTGCAGCAAAACGAAATTATTATTCTTTTAGTTTAAGTGCTAATAATTGATTTGGTTTTTTGTCTAAAGCTTTAAAAAGATAGAGACTTTTTTATGTTGAATGCTGTAATTCGAACCCCTGGGAAAGCAGGTCTGAATAATATGCCTCCATCCTCTTAAAAAGAGGAAGTGAAAACCCAATAGTTTGAGATAACTGAGGGAAGAGATCATTACCTTAAGGGGCATCATGAAATTAACCATGCCCACAAGTACCAGAATACATGAGGTAGCCTGACAGGCCGAATAGTTACAACAGGACACTGATTAACTCCCTGCCCTTTGGGTACCACTGGTTTACCAGAGCAGAGTATAAACAATTTTTGACTCACCTTAGTGTTTCATTGAATCTGACTGTAGCAGCACAATGAAATATGATGTTAATGCATTCTGTAAGTTTTTCCTTGATTGGTTCGCTAAGGTTCAGTCCAGGCTGGGTAAGTTCACTCGTAATTACATTTATTTTTTCTCTGAAGTCCGGTTGCTCATCTCTCAACCTGTCAAAGAGCTGTCAAAAACACCAGGACTAAATTCAAGCTAACAGGCAGTGCAAGTAAGATACACATTTCATTGAAGTGAAGAAAAACCCCGCATTTTGTGCCTATACACAGAAATACTGATGATCTTGAGAAACAAGGAGGTAAGTTAGAGAAGCGTTAGAAACATTACATTACTGACTTCCCATGAACATATTCAGCGATGAAGCTGTGCACACCTTCTCCCACAGTGAAAGCAGTATTGCATGTGCTGTATAGAAAGTAGTAAGACTTCAATCTGCAGTGAAGTTGTTTTTAATACTCATCTCTATCCTTAAAACCCAATCTATCAATAGGAGAAGAAAGGAAGAATGGCCTCTATTAGACACCAGGACACACAGAAATTTTACAAGACTTAGACTGCTAAGTAGTGTAATCTCTTTTCTTTCAACAGAAGAAAAAGCCTGCCCACTTCCTAAGCCTGATAATAACTATTCAAATTCTTATAACTTGCAAAATTCATGCTAGTTTTTAGGTTTAGAACACTTTCATCAAGCTTAAAAAATTTCCAGTAATTTGAGAAATGCTGTCCTGCAATTACACCGGTTTTGCAGAACTTCCAGAGTTTAAAAATTGTTTCTCTGCCTAGTTAAAAGGCAGGAGGGTTAAAGGCTGCACACCCTGTTAGAACACATGATCAAGTCTTATCAAACTGGTGTTCAATTATTCTCACTGAAAAAATATCAATCATTATATTTCATCACATTCTCCCCATAATTAACTGGGTTCTAACCATGTGGCTTAACACACATTAAAAAAAAATCTTGCCTCATCTTATTTACACTCATTAGTATGCAAGTTTTTCCTGAAAGCAAGACAGTACTGTGGGAATACAACACACTTGAAAGCTTCACCAGAGCAGACTGCTGCTCTTAATTGTACAGGGGCCAATATCTTAGCAACGGCTTCAACACAAGCAGATTAAAATATATTTGAATCACAGCAGTACTTTTTTCTTCTCCAAACATGCAATTATACCCGATGCAAACAGTGAAAAGGAGTTTCTTTACAGAATGAAGAGAAGCTAATTCATTTTCAACTATAATTAAGTCACCTAAAGGTGCAGCTTCTTGGCTCTTAAGGTAATATAAGTTTGTACTGGTACCAAACAGATCAGTCCCTCAACATCTTCATTTTCTGGTTGCTTCTCCCATGCTGGCATTAGCAAGTAGCCTGATGGCTGTGTGTGGCTTTCCAGGTCCAGATGAAAATTTTTTTTTGTAGATAGTGAAAATATGGTACATCTCCAGGGGTAGAGGTCTTCAATTGACTTCCCAAACATGAAGCTTCACCTTAAAGGACAAAGCTGCCAAGACAGCATTTAAAGCCCCTACAATTCTTAAGGGTACAGCAAACAATGCTCACCTAAGGGCAGGAAGTCTTCTGTCTCTCTGAAAATAGGCCTACGATGTTTTTAATTGGAATGATGGTGCCTGCCGCCAGGCAACTGAAGCAACTACGTTGTAACCATACTAGCGTGTGGTATGCATTGTACTAGAAAAGCAGTCCGATGGATAAGCACTTAAAGAACCAGTTTGGTACTCTGTATCTGTTCTGTCCCTTTGCACACTCACAGCCATACCAACCTCGTACTAGCACTGACACCAGTACAAAGAGGAACAAGAACAAACACCCAGAGCACACCCAATACATATGGCAAATTGACAGAGGAATTAGGTATCTGAAGTTCAAAGGAAGCTTGAAAAATTAAACTGTCAACTCCCATGTCTCATAAGAGAGGCCTGAATAGAAATAAACTCTGCTTCAGTAGAAGTCATTCTGAAAAACTCTCCCCTTCCTGTTCATCCTTATCATAAATGGGATACGCTGTAGTAGAGATAGACAACACTGGTGAATGGTTCTGCATGCAGTAAGAATGCCCAGCCCAGCTCATCAGAACATTAAGGCAATGAGCCTTCCTCGGGAGGAAAGTATCCCAGCCAACATACTCAGTAAATCACTTAAATGGTCACTTTGATAATTCCACAGCACATTCTTGCTTACTGGTAGCTCCAACAGCACATTCAAGAAAAAGCAATTATTAAGCCTCATCTTACAGAAAAGAAAATGAGGCAGAAGCAGAAAAAATGACTTGCTTAAGACCTAAAGGGTCTCAATTCCATCTTACAACTCCAGGTCCACAGTGACTCTTACACTTGATTATATATTCACTTAACAGGTTTTAATTCAGGTGGTTTACTTCTCAATCCTGTATTACAGCTGAACATCCTCCTCAATTAAATACAGGTTAATTTTCCACTACTGATTTTGCTACATACTAACAGACTGAAAACCAGCTTCAGATGCACACCCAGGACTTGGATTTTATATTTCTGATAGAACAGAACCAAAAACATTTAACAGTATTTTGGTTCAGGCAAACCAAAGTTATTCTCAAAATGAAATGGGAACATAAAAAAAAGGACAAAAATGTACTTTGAGCATGTGACACATACCTTACAGCTGGTAATTTCTTCTATTCGTGCTTCAGGTGTCTGCCCTGCTTTTTGTCTTACCAATACATACACTGCTTTCACTTTAGGACAAGATCTGAGCAGCTTTTCCAGAAGCACTTTTCCCATGAAGCCTGTAGCTCCTGTCAAGAGGATATTCTTTCCTTCATAGTATTCGGGGATAGAAACCATTATGACCTTAAAAAAAGTTAAAAACAAAAGAAGTATATTAAAGAACTTCCAGGAGTTCAGATTTGCAGAAGATTTAAATAGGCAGCACAGATGCAAACACTTAATCTCATACCTGAAAGAAATGCTTAACAGTTTTTTTTTTTAAAACTTATGAACAGTTCTTTTAAGATGCCTTTTCCCCCCCCACCTTCCAGAAGAGTCCCATAGGATCACTATAGTCACCTCAGATCTTCTAGAAAACTGCCCCTGTTAACAGTGTCTTCAGGAATTAGACACCCACACAGTCTAGGAAAACAGCTTGACTTCAGTCTATTTTTACCTCTATGTGCATGGTCCTTTAGCAGGCTAAGTGGTTGTTCCATGTAAACTAAAGGTCATATCGTTAAAATATAATCACAAATAGATACTTCAAATACATTGAGAGAAGACAGGGAGCCAGGCTTCTGCCAATTGCTGGCCCTGGCATTTTGCCTGTGTCAGCAGGTCCCTGTCAGTGTCAAGCTGAGCCTTCCAACAAGTTAAGCTAGGCCAAAGAGAAGGTCTAGTTAGCTGCATGGTATGAGGTCTGACGGGCTTATATTGATTACAAAAAAAAGCCACCCACCAACACACAACCAAAAACGCACAGTTCCACTGCACAAAGCTCAGAAGCACTGTAGATTTTGCTTCTGTTAGGAAGTTAACTGTAAGAATGATTTTTTCTTTCCCCTCCCTTAATCAACTACTTGGGAAGTTATGTGTATTTTAAGTACTGGGAACCGCAAGACTTCAAGGACAAATATGTCATTATTTCTTACACTAATGTGGTCTGTGGACCAGGACCTTTACTACAGCATATGTGCCTCAGGGCTAGCTTCAAGCCATTCTTTTAGGTCCAATATACCATCTTTACCATAACCCTTCAATAGTTGACTTTTCCTGTAGAAAGCTGTAGCATACAGTAAAACATTGTGGCAGCATGTAAAATCTTTCTAATTAGACTTATAAAAATAATAAGCTGCTGTAATGAAAGTCTAGTTATAGTCTCCTACAGCAGATCCACAAACAAACCATTGCAACCAAAACACTACCAAAAGGGACAGATCCCATAAAACCATGATACTAAAAAAGCCCAAAAGTGAGTCTCCTTGACACAGAGTGAGTGTTTCTTAAGCAAGGAAGAATTACAACACTGAATACCTACACAAGATCCTTTCTTCACCTACCACCCAAGAATAGAGGAATTCAACTTCTAAATACGCTCAGTTCTTTTGGAACAGCAGGCTGCCGCAAGCAGGAACTCACTAGGGAATACACGAGTTGCTGTGCATTAGGAACCAACAACCACAGGCTTAATTTGCCCTTTTTGCCTGAAACTAAGTAAATATTTTTGGAACACTTGTCTACATCTCAGGTATGTGTCATATTAAAGCAACTGTGCTGTGCTTTTCAGGTGCTCACATCACAACAAAGCCTCTGAGCAAGCTCTAAATGATTACGTGGCTAGAAAGGAGTTATCACTTGCACAAGCCCCAGTTTCAGGAGTCTGGGAACAAAGTCTTACAGGTTTTTTCAGTCCAACATTCCAAATCTTGTTTTGACTCCCTTCTTTGACAAGGTTAGCTGCTGCATTTATTAGTGAGGCATCTAAAAACTGATAATGCTACTCTGTCACATTAGACCAGACAAGCTCTACTATTTCCACTGGCCACAGTGCATCATACAAAATTATTTCTTTGAAGGTTGACAAGATCGAAAGAGGCAGATGGAGGGAAAAAGCTAATTATATTAAACCACTTTTGCCACATATTTGAGACGTCAATGCAAATTTCAAAGCACACCTCCTGCAAAGAAGCATGGAGAGCAAGATATAGCATGCTTATGAGTCATTTTTTCCTGTTCACTCCAGGATACAGGCCTGTTGTCTTCACTGTGGCTCTTGATGTCACAATTAATGCTCTCTGCTACTCAAATATGTCCTCCCCAGAAATCTTGTTTTCCTGGGCTTTGCATACACAATTCAATTCCATTTTCTCCTAAAAAAAACCCCAATAAGACATCTCTTCCCTCAAAGAAGGAAAACTCACAGAATCATTACCATACCAATTCTGTCCCCAGGATTGAGTTTCGTTACAATTCCGACATAATCTTGTTACTAATTTATCTGCTTAGTCCTAATTCATCCCACCCCCCCACCGTCCCCGAGACTATGACAGTACTTGGATACAATCAGTCTTCTCACCCTTCCTCAAAGGCAGGCTTAATACTACTACTGGTAGTGCAGTATGCTCAGTCTGCAAACCTGTTCACACAGGCAGAGGCAGTTTTGGCTACATAAACACAGCAACCTTGCTCCAACACTGCGTCCACAGGCTACAGCCCAGCATCTGTTTCTAAAAACAAAACAAAGTTACACTGCCAGTGGAAATATCTGTGCTGCTATAGTCCAGCCTTCTTGCTAATTGAAAAAAATCTAATGTTTAGGGTTAGGCAATGTAAAGAAAACTAGAAGCCAGAATACATCCGAAAGTTTCTTCCCTCAGTTATTTCTTACCATACTCCTTCTAGTACAAGGTTGGTATCAGATCAAAAATAATTATGTTATTCTCCCAAAACTCTTACAGAATACCAGACCTACAAACACTCAGATCCTAAGCTACGACTAAGTGTAATGATGAAATGGGTTCAGTTAAAAGACACGACCATTCATACTCACTTTCATACTTTAGAGGCTGCAACACCAGTTTACAGGCTTTTTTTAAGGATTATTTTTAAGGATTAACAGAAATGCTGCCTTTGAGAAACTCCCAACACAATTTCCCTTTACCCTGCTCTCCCACAGTTAGCCTCAGGTAGACTTCGTTCATAGCAATCTTCCACACTAAGTCTATTTCCTCTAGAAGATCCCAGATAGAAAACAGAATTGGTGACCTTTCCAGTAGTGTACAGCGATAAACACTGGAATCATAAGACAGCTGTCTAGAAGCACCAGATTTGAATTAGGGTTAAAAACCATGTATGGAATCTAAGTGTGAAGAAAATCTGAAATCAGCAGCCTACACCTCACCCTACAAGAAAGAAAGGTTCTCTCAACCACAGGAAAGGAAAAGAACATTCCCATTCTCCACCTACTTTCCCCTGCCTTCTGCTATGCCAGTTAGTATAGCATTACTGGCAACTGTGAACTTCAAGCTCAGAACGGACTTCTCACAGGTATAATATATTACCTGTGTTACCTTCTAAAGTTCTTTGTGGCAGCAAATTACTGAAGAACTACATTATAACTATGTTTAAAAAAGAAAGTTAAGTAATAGACATAGGTCACAGTGGAAGTTTAGTTTGACCTCTAACACAGAACAGGCTGGAATAAGTCCAGGAAAATACTTACCTTGCAAGATAACATAGCAAAATAAATATCAACCTTAAAGTTTGAAGTGTCAGCCATCATTTTGTCTAGTAAGCAGGCAACAAGTTGCACTCTAAAACAACAGCAGCTATTAACCAGCAATACATATTTTCACCAGTTATCCAATGACTTGCTAAGAGCTCCCTCTCCAAACACACAGACAGGTAACTCCTACTAAACACCAAATTGCCTAAGGCACACTTTGAAATATCTGAATCCTTGTATTGTACCTACTTTGAGCTAGTAAGTGTCATCAAAAAAAAAAAACCCACACCCAAAAAACACCAACCTCAAAGGATTAAGAGTTCTGTAAAGGATTCTTGCTCTAGAACAGGGATGATCAAAATCACCAGATGACTTGCAGGAATAACCAGCTTTGGTAGAGGAAGCTTCTGTTAAGCTGCTACAGTGACACTGACGCTAGGATACTTCTGAACTCACAGGTTCAGGGCTAAACCAACGGTGACACTTTGAAGATACTATTTGAAGGGTGCTCTCCTTTGGTAAATTAAGAGCTCCTAAGCACTTTAGTGGGAAAAAACCCCACCCCACACTCCAGGATACTAGTCAGCATTCCCCATCTTGTAAAAAATTCTAGTATTCGAGGCTGAGCAAGTGCTATTATGGAGCAAACAACAGGAGCTCTGTTTGCCTTCAGAGCTACAGCAGCAATATTTAACTCCTTGCTTCAGAGGTCTCTGACTCTCAAAACAAGGACAATTCTGTTTCTAACAGGAAAGAGATCAGTTCTCAAATTTGTCCAAACACTGATCAAGAAAGATCAGGCTTAAAGATTTGCTTTCCAAGTGCCAGGAAAGCCTGCTGCAGTCCCACTGAATGTTTAAATGCTAAATCCAACAACTAGAAACAATGCATGTATGTCCTTTTTAGAGATTAAATGGCCTGTTTTCTAGTTTATTGCTGACAACCATTAGGGCAACAACACGTTCCCATCAGATACAGTCACACTGAGATTATCACTCACAGGAAATAGAAAATATCTATTTCCCAACTCCCAAGCTTCAGCAACAAGCCACAAAGTTCTGCAAATACAACCTGACAAACTAGTTTCCTCCTTTCCCTCCATCAGCCTGAGCCTATTACTAGCAGCAGTACAGCAGAAAAAGGTCTAAAAGTATGGTGGAAGAAACATTTTATCTTTGCATGTTCAGGAGACTTACATCCATCTAGACATCAGATCTGAGTGCACCAAGTATTTTTAACCACCCCACAAGCATGCATCCACACCAGACAATCATTACAGTCCCGCATGCACAGCTTCAACTGCCACATTGCAAGGACACCATAGCACACCATAAAAACCCCAAAAAGTAAGAACTGGAGCGATTAAGGCAACACAGGAAGTAGTATTTAACTCATCTAAACAAGGTTACTGCCAGAAAGACAAGTCTGGGTCATATCCCGATATCAGGTCTCATTTCATTTGGTGACTTGTTTCCACAAAAGTAAACCAATGGATTGTTATCAGCAGAATGTCCACATTTTCAACCACCACAAAGGTCAACAATCTGCCCTATTTGGACAATACCTCTCCAGTATACCACCAAAGGATGACAGTTTGTCTTCACAGTCCAAGGTTATATCCACTGAGAAACCTTATCTGTGAAAGATACTGTTTTCGAAGATGAGCAGAGATTGAAATAATGGAACAGAGTATTTCCTGATGTAAACTGCTTTTGGTTTAAGTTGACCTTGAAGCATACCTATTCCAAGCTTCACAATCATGTGGAAGATTAGGGATTCTTCCCACAGCTAGCAGAAAGACAAGCTTATCCATGTTTCTAGACTTCATCAACATTCTTATCTACTCCCTGCAAGGTCATTTTCTTTACTAGCTGTAAGCCACAGTTCCCTGCAGGATAAGCCTGCCAAGAAAATTTAACACTTCTCCAGGAGCTGGAAAACACAGTGCCAGGTTTGGAAGCTAATTAGAACTACTAAGTTTGGAAGAACTATCAAAATGGGTCCACTGATTTGCTATTAGCTAGCCCATCTTTGGCCTATGCCTGCTAGTATGCCAGATGGTGTCTCACTACACACTTTCTAGACAAGTAACTGGAGTGGATTCAGGGTAATGGTAAGTTCTCTCATGTATACCAACATGCCTTTATCGATGTTCTCTACATACAAGTGAAATGTGGCAGAACTAAATCTATCTGAAAGATTATACCCAGGTCATCACAACTGTAGCATGTCACCGGAAGACCCAAAGCTGTATGTGGAATATGTCGTGGCTGACGCTTGCTATATTAAAGAATTTCTGAATAATAGCAACAAACATTCCAAGCTAGTTAAATTCTTCAGTCTTGAAGACGTTCAAAAAGACTAGCCTACTAGCAATGAAGAGATTTATCCACTTTGAATAATTTAACTATTGAAAAACAATACCAGTTAAGAGTAACTAATACAGTTCGGTCAAAGTTTACATAACTCTGTGTATAGCCTTATGTTCACAAATAAAGTAAACCTGCTTTAAAAAAAAAAAAAAAACACAGATCTTCTCACTATTCTTAACCACAGAAATATGCTACATACTGAAAGTTTTTCCTGGACTGTAAGCTCCAGTTACATTCCTCCTGGATATAAACAATACCATCTCTGGCAGGATATACATTCAAGGTAAGGAGCATTATTAAATTGATTTGAGTGAAACATGCAGTTCATACACAATACTAGTTAACAACACTACAGTATTTCAATACCAAAAATCTACATTGATACCAGGCAGTGAAGCAGTTCTGTAACCTCCTTTAAGACAACGACGACAAAACCCACGTACAGTATTCACTCAACTGCTTTAGGAAGAGGGTGAATTTGGACGAACTAACCCATGACCACCCTTTAATTTATTAGCAGAACTCAGCCCAACTCAAATTATTTCATTTGCCATTTGAAGACACCCTTGTGAAAGTAAGATACATTGAAGTCAGGGCTGTTCCTGAAATCATGGGATCTTCAACCTCTTCTAATCCTGTAGTCTCAAAGAGGGGAGTCACACCCCAGTGTGGGCCACTGTTGAGTTGATCTCAACAGAACTTTATCATGAGGGGTATTCAGTGCACATGGTTACACAGATTCTTCTTATGTACACGTTCACACACCTTCTTTCAGCCAAAATTCTGACTTTGCTACAAATTTCCATTCACTTATGCTTCTATACAGAGGAATTCTGTACCAAATGACTGGAACCACTTTTGAGTAGCAAGTACTGTGTTCACAAAGTACTAGAGCAGTCCCTTGCTCTGCTGTAATTACACTTCTGTTATTGAAAGTCCCTCCTCTTATAAATGAACTATAACAAAGAGGTTTTTACTATCTCTTTGTAATTACATTACAGGTTGATGGTTTTCAGAGTTTTTTTACTGTTTGAGCTTAGTCTTCAAGTGCACTTTGAAGGAAAAAAAACACTCACTTGCTGTAATTAACTTAATTTCTCCAAGTAGCACAGAAGACATAGATCAGTTCAGAAATTAAGCTACTACAGTAAAGCACATACCACATAAGAACATTTACTCCATCTCCAGTTCATGTGGAAACACGTTTAATGCTTACATCCAAGAGGCAGGCAGATTCAAGATTTGATGAACAGGATCATAGTTGCAGATCATTTTATCCAAGTTAATTGGAAATGTGCATTAGAAATCTCACTTGTGCTTTTGGTTACGAAAGGATTACAAGATAAAGCCTTACTGTTTACCAAGGTAGTTGCATAAATCACAGCTTGAATTAACTCTGAAAGGAGAACAAAACCTACCTACGACATCATGAACACAGTAATACCTAACTTGACTACTACATAAACTGCTAAAACAAGATCACTCTTTTCTTATTCATTACATTAAGAAAAAAAAAACACTAAAGGCACCCATTTAGCCTTCACACGAGTGTGTTGATATTCAGTCCAGGTTATCACCAACAAAAGCCTTAGCAGCAGCAGAATTATTGCTGCAGTTGTTACTGTGCTACTGCCATTTTGCTAGTAGGAAAAAGCCAAAAAACAGGTAGAGGGGAGGGGACAGGGAACATAACAGTGAAACTAGACAAACATGAGCCACTTGTGTTAAGAGCCAAATCTAAGTAATTAAAACCCAGATTCACATTCCTCATATTGATCAGGCGTGCCAAAGTTAAGTACCAAAAAACTGCACCTGCAATTACACTCCGTCCAAAACGCTGGAAGGACAAGGTAAGGCACCTGAGCTAGTCTTTCACTAGAACTGCCCTGGCTGTATGATCACATTTATTAGCAAAGCATTTACAACCAGAATGCTTCATCAAGGACAAAACCCGAAGTCTTTCTTCTCCGTTGTTAAATTATACATACCATGGAGTTACAAGGCTCGAGTCACATTTTACAGGAAAAATTACACAATGAATTTGATCAACGCTTCCAGACTCCTTCCATACCTCCCCGTACCTTTCACGATTAAAAGAAATCAATCCAGTACTACCAACTGCACAGATCCTCCCAACTGAAGTATCAAACAGTTTAAGATGATTAGGGCAAATCGCAAACTGTGTTGGTTTTCTGAGGCAGGGTTTCAGTAGCAGGGGAGGGGCCACAGGGGTGGCTCCTGTGAGAAGCTGCTAGAAGCCTCCTGGGACCCACTCTGGCCATGGCAGAGTGCCTCGGTGATCAAGTTATTTAAGAGGGGAAAACAAAGAGAACCAGGAACAGAAGGAAGGAGGAGTGGGATGTGAGAAAGACAACAGGGCAGACACCCAGGTCAACGTAGAAGGTGGAGGAGGTGCCCGGAGCAGAGGTTGCCCCCATCTGAGGGGGGCAGTGACAGAGCAACTTTGCAAGGCACCCACCCTCACTTTGAGCATCCCCCCACCCCAACTTTATCTGCTGAGCATGACACCACACGGGACAGAATATCCCTTTGGTCAACTGGGCTCAAAGACAACAGGGCAGACACCCAGGTCAACGTAGAAGGTGGAGGAGGTGCCCGGAGCAGAGGTTGCCCCCATCTGAGGGGGGCAGTGACAGAGCAACTTTGCAAGGCACCCACCCTCACTTTGAGCATCCCCCCACCCCAACTTTATCTGCTGAGCATGACACCACACGGGACAGAATATCCCTTTGGTCAATTGGGCTCAGCTGTGTCCGTTCCCAACTCCTTGTGCACCCCGAGCCTATTGCTGGGGTAGGGGGGAAGAAGAGGTAGAAAAGGCCTTGACTCTGCATAAGCACTGCTTAGCAGTAACAAAAACATGCCTGTGTTATCAGCACTGGTTTCAACTGCAAAACACAGCCCCATACCAGCTGCTGTGAAGAAAAATCAACTCTACCCCAGCCAAAACCACCACAATATCCCTGTTAAAATTAAAAGCCCATTTTCACAACTTTATCTTTAATAATAGCTTAAACACATACATAAGTAAAGAAAGTTCTACTAACAGATTGCCTACCAGTCCTACAAACAGTACAAAGAAAAGTGAACACCTATTAGATGGGGTACATGAAGCCTCTCTCTTCCTTCTCAGAAGACAGGTATTCACTCCTGTAGCTGATACTAATCATGTAAATGTTTACACTAATGGATGTGTTATTTGGATCTACCAATTACGCTGCTTGCACAAGAAACCCTACAAATTGACAAACATCTACCTGAACAATGACATGGAAAGGTTGGCGTGATGTGAATACACAGCTACCAAACGGCAGTTTAGAAAGATCTACTAAGCCTATTCCTTCCAACCACACCCAAAGAAAGTAATTAACAAGAAACAGCCTAACCAAGGCAAAGAACAGCTTTAATAAAGAAAAGCCTCACTATAAGCCCTGGGTTGGAGTCACTCAGAAGAAAAAAGCATATAGGTATACCCTGTCTATTCAGGGAGACAGTATTTGTTAGGTCTGTTTGCTGCTTCCAAACTTTCCGGTCTTGAGGCTAAATAAAGCGTAGCTGGAGGACTGTATTCCTGTAAGGCTCACAATTAGCAACTGGGAGAAACACTACGGATGTACACGCAGGTAAGTACTAACCACGCCTAGCCATTAAAGGATTACATGAGGTAAGTCCTCCGCCAACAAAGTACCAAACCAATCAAGTACGTTTTGATGATAGTGGTTCCGTTTCAGAAGTTTTTGATTGCTTTAAGTCACCCAGCAGCTCTGCTTCCTGCAGAGGACTAACAGGAATACTGCACTGAAGGCAGACCTTCCTGAAACACTGAATATTTTGTGACAAAAAAACAAACGTGCACACAAAACACACAATTTCTAGCTGGAGAAGCTAACCAAACCCAAAGTCACTGTAATGTTACAGCAGCCTTCAACAATGTCTACTACATTTCCTAGCCCTTGTCTAAACTTTCCAAAATTGTTGTATAGCCATTTCAGTTTGTTTTACATCCCTGGACAAACAGTGCTGGTGAGGAACTGCAAGTTCCTATGACCACAAGAACTCAGAAACAGGAAGATGACAAAGGACTCTCCGCCTCATACCAGTCAGAAAGAGATTCAGTTTGGCCTCAGGAGCAAAGAGGTTCTGTGGATGGACTCCCCACTTACAGGAGAAATGGTATTTCAGGACATCTATCACTCCACCTTTCAAAGACGAACCTCTCAAGCAGAATCATGGCATACTGTCAGGAGTTCCACTATAAAACTGACAGTGATCAGTGACACTCTCCGCTCACATCCAGCTCATAGGCATCCTGTACATTTTCAGTGTCTGAGAAACACTAAATACTGAGTGAGAAGTTATTTGTTATGAAAGTTAGTCTTGCTTCAATGCTAACTTTTTATTGACAAGTAAGATGTTGACAGGTTGGGGTTTTTGTAAACTACCAGAAAGGAAGATATTTATCATGTCCAAAACATACTTCTACATTGAACAGTCACACTTAATGGAAAGCACCACTGTGCTTTTACTTAACTGTTAAAGCTGTTTCTAGTAAAGCTTCATTAGACCAGCAGTCCAGCATAAGGTACATGAAGGCTAAGTACTCGCAGTAAGAAGCTACAGACCTAGATTTGCATATTCCTTTATAGCTCTGCAACAGCTAGGAGGGAAAATAACCCACACAGCTGTAAAGTCAATCTTTCATAGCCAGTTGTGGGAGGTTTTTGGTGGGGAAACAGCAGATTTTTAAGCCATCGATATCTGAGGGGAAGGTACAGAAACAGGGTAGAAAAGCTGAAGAATAAAGATCCTAGGAATGTATACCTAACATAATCGCCAAAGTGCTCAACTGTCGGGATCTCACTTATGAAGCACAGATGCAATACACAAATGGGGAAGTTGTGGGTCAAGAAATTCCAGCCTGTAACAGTACAGGACAGATGTCACAGACAGCAGAACTCCTACATGCTCGACTTCTGGTTTAATTACTACCGAAACAGACATTAAAATATCAAAACCCTTCAGCTGCTAAAGCTGTTATGTAGGTTAAATAAAATTAAAGACTTCTATTTCCATGGGATTCAAGCTGGTTTCAATTACATATTTGCTCCCGATCAGTCTATCTCTGCAATCAGCCACACTTCAAACTTCACACAAGAAAGTCTCTCTGTAGACCCACGTGCCTCCTGCTCCACAAGGCCTCCGAGCTCCTTCCCACCCAAAGCCAGGGGCTGCTGCGCACACGAAGCGCTATCACAGCTCTCCATGCACGACCCCATGGAACTGGGGCTCCTGTTTGAGGAAGCGGACCGCTTCAGCTCTCGTCCCCACATGCGAGAGAGAAACTTGCGGCCTTTACTGTAACTGTTTTCTGCCCCAGCCGCAGCGACGCGGGCTCCGGGAAGGGGAAGTCCGGTGGCAGCACGGCCGGAGCTTGGGGCTGGAGGGGG
>NW_010229990.1:0-22114 GCF_000690775.1 Eurypyga helias | reverse complement strand
TTAAATGTTCTGTTAAATATAGTAACATCTTAAGATTTAGAAAAACACACACATGAAACAAAGTAGGAACCCAGACCTTCTCTATTATTATTATTCTCTCCTTGACCTTTCCTTTTTCTTCCTTACACATCTGTGTTTGTTCCAGCTTCCTCTAAGGCATGTTGTGCCAAGACGAAATAATAAACAACAACTTTGTTCTTTAGAATAATGAACACTGACTAGCACTTTCCTTTCTTTTCTTGTCTGCAGAATTAGCTAAATGCCTATTTTAAGGTCATCTTTATCTTTTAATTTATACTTTCATTGTGTGCTTCAGGACTTGATTCAGAGTAAAATGGGCTTGGGCTTAGACCTGAACACTGAGAGATGTGCTGTCCTGCACTGCCATTCAGTTTAGCTGATATAATACATTATTCACACAGTCTAGGGCTACTGGCCAGGGTAAACACAAAACGACAGCCTGGGTCCCCTCATCAGCTGCACCAGGGAAAATGCGGGAGCACGCCGAAACTCCCATGTGACCCACATGACTAGCTCTTCTTTCTGTGGAGAATGGAGCACAGGGAAGAGAAGAGGTGGTCCAGAAAAAGGGTGAGGAGCTATGATCTGGACAGACACCCACTCTTGGGAACTGGGCATTTTCCCCAGGCCACCTCATGTAGACAAAATTCTCATGAGGCCTAAAGTAGGCATATATACTACCTGACTGAGCACCACTCTATGGGATTATATAGTACTTCCTACATCAACTTTCATTTGAGGATCCAAAGATGTGTTACCAAGGCAGTCTTGGTAAAAATCTGTCCTCATCAGCAAAAATGGGAAGCTGGAACACAGTTGCATTGGGTTTTGGGAAAATGTATTGGGTTCGCGTGGCAAGGTTTTGGTAGCAGGGGGGATACAGGAGTGGCTTTTATGAAAAGCTGCTAGAAACCTCCTCTGTGTCTGACAGAGACAATGCCACCCAGCTCTGGGACAGACCTGTCACTGGCCAAGATCAAGCCCATCAACGACGGTGGTAGCACCTCTGGGATAATGTGTTTAAGAGGCAGAAAAAAAACTGCACAACTGCAGCCAGAGAGAGGAGTGAGAATATGTGAGAGGAACAACTCTGCAGACACCAAGGTCAGTGGAGAAGGAGGGAGAGGAGGTGTTCCAGGTGCCAGAGCAGAGATTCCCCACAGCCCGTGGTGCAGACCATGGTGAGGGCAAGATATGGCCCTGAAGGGAGGGACCCACACTGGAGCAGTTCACAGAGAACTGGAGCCTGTGGGAAGGACTGACACCAGAGAAATTGCTGGACGACTGCCTCCTGTGCTGGAGCAGGCAAAGAGTGTGAGGAATCCTCTCCCTGAGGACGGATGGGACTGGATTTTTCCTTTCATGATGATGTCAAAAGAACAGAGAAAACGAGGAACTCAAGCAAAAAAGTGTTCAAATGCCATATTTGAAATATATTGACTTATGTCAAGAAATTCTGCTGAAGCTCATCCAAACCTTAAGCTGCTTCATGGTACATAAGTCCTTGCAGCTCATAAAATTAAATTTCTAGGAAATGTAGACGTCACTGACATCACTAAGACTATTTATTTAGGTGGATAAGGACTATCAAATGCAGTTTAGGTTTATTCTGTAATGATAAGAACTTAAAATCAGCCAAAACAAGTAATACCAGAGATCCATCCAGCTTAACAGCCTGTCTTGAAAAGTGTCTTGTAACGGATGCTTGGGAAAATGGGCACACTCTAGGATAAATGTTCCCCTGACACCTCCCATTCAGCTTTCTGTGCACTTTCTACACCAGAGATTGCACCCAGATGATTGTCTTTAAGTGACACTGAAGGATGTGAGCCCATTTTGGCCTCCACAATATCCTGTGACAATGAATTACACAGTTTAATTATTTATAATGCAAAAATAATCTTTCCAGAGAGAAAGCAATAGGTTAAATTAATTATAAGGAAGCTCACTCAGTCAGACATGCTGTGCATCATGTTGCAATGCCAGGGCTATAGCAAATGCTCAGACAGCCACATCACACATTAGCAATGATCTAGTTTCACTTTCTTTCTATTCATAGCTGACTGGAGTGTGATGGAAGCCACATCTTGTATGTCCCAATAGGACCTACTCCACAAGAAGGAACAGGGGGAGACAGGAAGAAATGTCAGCCCAAAACTGTGGTTATGTCATTAAAAGTGACAGTGACTTCAAGCACACTGATCAGCAAATTGTTTCACTAGGCATCTAAAGACAAGTATCTGGGGATCTCTGGTTTTGCAAACAAAAACATTACCTGGTAAAGTAACAGCAAATGCTGCCTATTTTCTTTATTACAGGTTTGAGAGAAATTATTATGGCTTGAAGTAGAAGCATTTTCTGGTAGATGGTCCAGAGAATAAAAAAGTGGTGAAGAATTTTGACTTCTTCCTATACTGGGAGCAATATAAGAGATTTACAAAGGAACAAAAAGGTATTTTAACCTCTTTACTGCCCCTCATACAGTAGGAGGGGCAGTCTTAGGAGGAAACAGTATTAGGAGGCTATCAAATGAGAAAAAAATGTTCAGAAGAAGGTAAGTCACAAAGTATGTTTCTCACCTTTCAATTCTTGCTACAATTAGATAGCTACATGACTCATATTAAGAATCTTAACAATTTTTCCCCTGTGACATTGTTGTAAGATGCATAAAATTTCTATATACTTTTGCTGTGAAAAAAATAAATCGTACAAAACCAAAACTGCAGCTTTGGAAAGGGCAGAGAAGCCAATTTGAGATTATTAATTGAATAAGGATCACACCAGGAATTTGTAAATGATCATCCTGATTATTTTGCTGACCAAGCAAAAAGGAAGAGGAAAACAAGAGGGACAAGGCAAGTAGTACATATCGCTGACAAATAAGCAGCCCTGGCATCATAGTTTCAATTTTTGCACTCTGGTCCCAAGTTTCGTTTTGTTTATTAGTGGCTTTCCTTGCCTCCAGCAGGTCTGACTGTTCTAAGTCTCCAATTCTATGTGGATCTGAGACTGTTTAATCATTTGTAGCTCCTTAGTTGTTTGTAAGGACACAGGAGGCCATAGCAGTGTCAAAAGGATTTACTGAAATATACAAAAAGAGCAAACAATCTCTTCAGACCAATAAAATGTCACCATATGACCCACAACTACTAAGCAGGGCTTTACATTTAAATTCATACTTTGTTTAAATTGATACTTAATTCTCTAACAACAAAATATTCAACCCTTATCAACTGCAACCCCAACCATTCAGCAAGGGCAAAATAATCCATGTAGATAAAGAGCTTCCCTCATATTCCTGCAGAATTTTAAAACTCAAGCAGCACAAGCTTTCAAATGCCTGCGGCAGAGTTGCACAACTTACTCAAACCAAAAAAAATCTTCTAGATTCCAGAAGCCACAGGTACAGGAACTGATCTTAGCAATTGGGTGTGCTGACACATGATGTGCATCTCTCACTCTCTGAGGGCAAGGATCTTTTGCATATCAACAAAACACCTTCTGCAAGTACTGGAATCAGCTGTTAGCCAGCCTGTATCCATAAAAAAATCTGACCTCACCTCATCTTTTTTCTTTGTGCAGAAAAGGTAAAGTGCATTTGGAGTCTCTGCAGGAAGTATAAAATGGAAAGGGTTAGTCAGAGCTGTCTGAATATTCCTTCATGTCGTCTCATTCAGGGCCACGCAACAGTTTTGCAATTCTAAACCTTATTCGTATCAGCAATTGCTGACATGAAGCATTAGGTTGCAGTCACATGTTGTTCCCCAAAAGACATTTGTTGTTTTTTTCTTTTACATAAACAGTAGAAGTTTAAATCACTTTAGCTGACTAACTTCTCTCGCCATCATAAGAAAAGGAAAGATGTTCCCAACACATTCCATGGCAATTCTTGGAGTGGCTGAGCTCTGCATGGCACTGCAAAACCTGAGAAATCTCTATCTGTACATATAATTCACTAGATATACCTAACATTGTGTACACCCAAATACATGAGCCACTATAGGAAAAAATACCAGTGTACAGTGAATGAACACTGATAACCAAAGCTCAGTGAACTAGTAGGAGTAGTTTGCATTCTTGATTTCCTATGTCCCTAAGAAAAGATGTTTATCAAAGTAGCCATAATAGGTAGCTGCAACACCAATTTATTGTCTCTTCAATACCACTAACAGCATGTTTTCAGACTCCCATTTTTGAAAGAAAACAGAAGATAATTTAATTCCTTTGGCTGATTTTTTTTACATTTTTATGTCATTTTGATTTCCATAAAGGAAAGTAATTGCTAGTGTTCTTCCTGGGCTACACATAACTTTAAGTTTCTGGGTTTGCTTGATTTACATTATCAGGAACTATAGATCTGGGAAGAGATTAGTGACATCCACTAGAAGGCAACAACAGTATTTGTTTGAACCCAAAATCAGAGGAGCTGGCAATTAAAAAAAAAAAGTGTCATTAAGATGCCTCATTTTTCCCTTTATAAAATACTTTATTTTCTTCTTGTTTGCATCCAGTTAAAGCCATTGCAGTTTAAAAAGGCACAATGGTCCTATTCAGATCAGAAAAAATCTAACAACCATCCTGCCTGTCTAGGAAGATGGTACTTGCAGTAGCAATTACATGGATGGTTTGGGTTTTCTCTCCAAGGGAAGCAAAACTAGCTCTTGTCTGGCTAAACAAGGCAATGTGTTCCCCAAAAAAAAGAAAAAAGGATTCAAAAAATGTTATTATGCTGTAAAAATTTCTAGAAAGCTGCTCTGATCACCTTAATGTGTCTCACAGCAGGCAGTGAGGAGCAATTTGTAGAACCTATAATAAGTTTGCCCAGACACCCTCGCTGAACAAATGAATTCGTACGAGCAGTTGGGGGAAGCAGTGGATTGCTGCACAGCTATGCAGCAGTATCTAGCAACATGGTCTGCAATAAGGAGCCACGTTGGGTGAAATGTTAAGATCATATTTCATCTGAAGAAGTCTATCCTGTATTCAGATGACCTCAATATCTAATGAAACATTTGGAACAAATGACATATTGGTTTCTGCTGGCTTAGATCTTGGCTTCTGTGATCATTACATTCAGGCAGGGAATAAGACATGCTCAGTCATGCAAGATTTCAATCAACCTGTGCTTGCATCTATCACTCACATCGAGCTTCAAACCTTAGAGCAGGTTTCTCATTTGTCATTGCAGAGGCATTCTGCTGCACAAAATCCTGCTTGCCTGCAAGCAGACAAGCATGTTTTCTTTCATCTGTTGTGAATGATGTGCATCTACCTCTGTTTTATGCATGTTTGGCAGTTCTCTGCATCATCATATATGAGACAGTGGGTGTCCTTGCTGGCAATCTGACTGTGATCATATGCCATCAAGGTCTTCCTTTTTTGGCATGACGTCATCATTCCAAGGGGCAGGAAGTGTGTGCTGGGAAGTAAAAGTCACATCTCAGTGAAAAATTAAACTAAGGAACAGCCAACAGCAAAATATGGGTAATCCCATCCTAAATAAAAGCAGGCTCTTTGTCAGAATCTACTGGGAAAAAAAGGGAATTCCAGAAGATTTGAGTAAAGGAGCATAGAGTAGTATGGAGCAATGTAAAAACAGAATCTGGCAGAGAAATAGTATTACAATTAGCACCAGATCTGAGCCATCTAGACAAATAAGCCTGGCCTCACTTCAAGACATTGGGCTCTTTAGAGAACACTGTGTCCAACAACATTGTTTTCAATATTTCACAAATGGAGTAGAGGTCTCCTAAAAAATTAACAACTGCTTTGTGAACCTGAACAAAAGGAAATGAGAGACAAATTTATTTGAATATCTGGTCCTAAAAATTATTTTACAAGTACTTCTACCTCCCACTTCATAAAACATTCCTAATTCTACTTGAAGATTTTTAGCATGTAATTTTTCAGTGCTTACTGGAAATTGATGAAAGTCGATCTGTAAAGACATGTAGTGGCCTCTTACATAAATTTCTTTAACTCTTTTCTGCAGCTGGATATTCTTCTACACAAACTTTGACCCAATTGAGTTGTTCCTATCAGAAAGCAAATTATTCTCTCCTTCAGAAAAAAAAAAAAAAAGAGAGAAAGAAAAAGATCAGAAGTATTATAACACCTAGGAAACATCATCATCTTCCTTGTAGAGCTGGTCTGAAGCCTAGGGGAGGTCATTTTAGGGAGATCAAAGCACTTGGATGTACAAGTAGCATTCAGAGGGCAAACCAGATGAATGAGTCAGCTGCCTTTGAAACAAGATACATCAGCATGGGTAAGGCCATCCCTGTATTTCAATAATAATAAGAAGCAAAAATATATCAGCAAGGTGACAAATAATAGTTCTCCAAATAAAGAGTCCTGGGAAACCACTGAAGCGAGGGATATGTATTTAGAAAAACTACCTTTTCATCACTGGCTGTACTGTGTGTCCCTCTGTAGGGTATCAGAACAGGTAGCTCCTGACTTTTAGTACATTTTTCACTGGAGTGCAAATATTTTTCTTCTCTCAAGGCAATATACCATCTCAAACTAACATAACTTTTGCTTCATTTTTCTTACAGCTCTAAACCAGGGTAAGATTTAAAATATTTTAGTTATGTCTTTATTGCAAGTACCTCTAAGTACCCCTTTTACAGAAGGGACAAAAAAAAAAAATCACTGGTTTTGAAGACAACAGGCTAGCTCCATTCAAAGGTACTAGCCTGAGCTATGAGAGATGTGGTTTAATTTATATGTTCCGCTTTCACTTTGTGGGTGAAGTAGAGCAAATCCTCCGAATGTACTGTGTCAAGAATCTTTACTACTGAAGCAGTAATTAAAGCCATCCTGTCTTCCAGTGGAGCATGATCATGACAAAAATAGAGGTTGCAGTACCTTGGACATCATAAACACTTCGCATAAATTTAATGCTACACAACCTAATGGGTATTTGGAACTGTTCTCTGTTCACTGAACCAAGTGAGTGTTTGATTTTAGATTTGCCACCACAAAGATAGGGCGTTTCCAAAGGCAGAGAAGAGCACAGGCCTCTTAAGGCAGCAGTAAAACAACCCCCCATCCTAACATTTTTGTTGTAAAAAAAATAATCCAAAACTAAAAAGAAGAATAATTTTTCAAGCAGCTTAGCTAAAACTAGTTGAAAAGCTAAAGACTATGAAGATGTGTTTACACAGATTCACAGAGTGGTAGGGGTTGGAAGGGACCCCTAGAGATCATCTAGTCCAACCCCCTGCCAGAGCAGGATCACCTAGACTAGATCACACAGGAACAAGTCCAGGCAGCTTTTGAAAGTCTCCAGAGAAGGAGACTCCACCACCTCTCTGGGCAGCCTGTCCCAGTGCTCTGTCACCCTCCCAGTGAAGAAGTGTTTCCTCATGTTCAGGTTGAACCTTCTGTTTTCCAGTTTATGGCCATTGCCCCCAGTCCTGTCACTGGACACCACTGAGAAGAGCCTGGCCCCATCTTCCTGACACCCACCCTTGAGATATTGATAAGCATTGATAAGGTCCCCCCTCAGCCTCCTCTTCTTCAAGCTGAACAGACCCAGCTCTCTCAGCCTTTCCTCATATGGAAGGTGCTCCAGCCCTTAATCATCTCAGTGGCCCTGCGCTGGACCCTCTCCAGTAGCTCCTTGTCCTTCTTGAGCTGAGGAGCCCAGAACTGGACACGGAACTCCAGGTGAGGCCTCACCAGTGCAGAGTAGAGGGGGAGGATAACTTCCCTCGACCTGCTGGCCACGCTAAGTGTTGGTACAACTGTGTTATATATCATTATATAAGATAGAAATTACCTGTCAAAAATGCAGGAGATGTATTTTTAGGTAGCATGATTCACCACATAACTATGACAACACCCTTCAAATATCTGAAAATAAACCAATATTCCTATAAACTACTTCAAAGAAAAAAGGGCATAATTCAGGCTTTTCAAAGTAGACACTGCAACTCAGAAGGGTCCAGGTTCGCTTGCAGAATTTGAAGCGACTCTCCATAACTTAGACACCCAATGGGTGTCAGTATTTACTCTCTGTTCCTTCCTGTTGCTCCCAAAACCAATGCCAAACATCCTAGGCTATTTGTGATCTGTAGCTTAAAAAAATATATGGATATAAAATTTATAGCATTTATGGTTCCTCTAAAGTATAATCACTTTTACTCATTAGGAAGGAACATGATTTTATCTATTTTCATTAAAAAAACCCACATAATATCAGCCAGGATTGCTGACTCCAGCTGACAAGGCAAAGGACTAAACCAACATCTGTTGTCTCAATAAATATGTAAAACTAGAGAGGAGAAAGATTAAGACAGTCTGTTTTACATCAGTGAAAGAGATCATTAATTCCACTAGAATTTCACTTCTCCCACCTTTGTCTATGGAAATTATTCCTTTTGTTATGCCATACACCTGGGCACAGAGGCATGTGCTCCTGGGCTTCATGTTCTTGAAAACAGTCCCTGTGTCTCATCAGAAACATGACAGAAACGTGAGAAAAGCTACAGGGACAGCAAATGGCATTTAGTCCTGCAAGTTCACCATGCACCCCCATCAGAAGTATGAAGCCACGTGAGCAGCTCTTGGCTGGGCTTCTTGATGAAGGCATCACCCTAGGGAGAAGCACAGCCATTTCCATGCCCTTGAAAAGGAGATTACTTGCCCCTTTCTGTTTCCTTCTGACATTGCTCAAGACAAAAATCCTTGGGATGGGGTCATTTGTCAGTGTGCAGCAATACTGTAAAACTCCTGTACTTTGGATCTGTGTTACTACAGTTTTTCACGTTTTCTTGGGTAAATGATAAAAATTTAATTTATGATTATGCTATAGAAATAGATTATTTTGGGAAAGATTTTAAGGAAACCAAAAAAAAAAATCACTGTTTGTAGTCAATCAAAACATCATTTAATAATCTAGGTAACTCAAAATTACATACCTGAACCTAAGCTTGTAACTCTAGATTCACTTAGTAGTCAATGAGGGATAGATACATTTCCAAGGTGATTTAGCTCATCATAAAATATGAGTTTAATGTGAATATTCCTCTGGGGATGTCTATATTTCTCGTATAGTAGCATAGCATTGGATGACTATCTTAGAATGGTATATCTAATTTTTAAACTCTTAGGTTTTGGCAGATGGATCCCACCGTGAGTATGGTAATGTAAGGCATCTATGACAAGCACTATTAAGACAGCAACTTGGATTAAAAGAGTTTGAAAGAAGTTAAATGATACTGCAGTTCCCATTACAGCAATGTTTTCCTCCCTCAATCATTCACTACCCATCATAAATATTTCTTGGTGATATCTCCTGAAATGAAGTGCACATGCACCTGGCAACACCAGCTGATCTGTACAGCCCATAATCTTTTATGTTAAATATCGTAAGCATCAGATACAACATCTTTACAGTAATTCTTAGCATGCTATCAAGGCATGAAGAGCCTAAAATACAACGTAGAAAAGATTGTGCGGTAACGTTGATAACAATGGCTTTTATCTCTCCTGCACTCTAGCATCTTGGTTTTACAAATTCATAAATAAATCCAAAGAATACACTAACGAATAGAAAAAAGGAAAGTGAATAATATGTTAAACTTTCTGTACAACATTACAGATTATTATATCCAAGCCTAGAAAAGTTGTAATCCAAACCCACATCTCTCAAATGCAGAGTGATCCTGATACCTCTAAATCTAATCTAAATCTAGACCTAATTCTAAATCTAAATACAAGTATTTCATAGTCCAAGCAATAATTAAAATATTGTCATATTTTCTAGTATTAATCAACAATCTCACTGCCATTACTTTGAAAGGAACAGTGAGAGAAGAGTAGAATATAATTTTGCCCTGTTTAATAAGACCACAGTGGCCAAAGATTATGACAACATTCGGTAGAGGGGCAAGGATTTGCTTTCTGTTGTATATACCGACGCTAGTGACCTCGGATATAAACATGAGAAACTTGCATTGTTCATTTCTAAAGAAAGAAAATGATAATACTGGTATTACTGAAGCTCAGAGTCATGTGCCTGGAATGTTAAAATACCCAAGGCACATTATTTATACAACATGCCATGTGCAAGTGAAATCCTAGCATTGGCCCTGACACTAGACAGCACTGACACAATTGCCAACGAAGATCTGAAGGCAGATTCATTCAGCAGATACATGCGATCTTTATCTCAGGAGAAATCTGAATGATGCACTTAAATTTTCCAGTCTTCATGGGATAGCTTCCATTTCCTTGGCAGGTCTGAAACATTTAAAGTTTTTAACTATTAAAGCTAAATATTCTCAAACCAGGAGAACTACAGATCTTTCCCCTAGGGGTATCAAAACCATTAGTGTCTCTCTCCCTGCACAGTCTACCATCGTACGGTCCTGACAGCAATTTGCAAAGAAGGATAGCAAGCTGATCTGAGATTAAAGAAATGGTAAATATCTGGTTTCAGGCAACTAAACTGAGCCTTTGGGTCCGAATCAATTTCAGACTAGGAAACTTAAAACATCTCCATGTAGGTGTCTTAGATGTCTAAAATCCTATTACAGGCAACAGAGCCTAGGAAGCATTTCAGCACATGATAAAACAGGCATCTAGAAGATGACTCACCTGCCTACGTATTGGTTTGCAGTGGCATTTAATACATCTCCAGGTATGCATGATGTCAAACGGACCTCTGGGAGACTCCTGCCCTTCTAGAGCTATAGATGGAAGTGTGACAAAATTACTGAGGAGATGGGAAGTAGCATTAATGTCTCTGTAGTGTGAATGAATCGTATCCCTCATGTTGGCCAGCTGAATCGTTCCCCACAACTCCACTGACAAGTGTCCTCCACAGACACCACTGGGCACTAAATTTATCAGCCTAAACTGATCCGTCTTAATCTTAAAATGAATCCCATCTGTCAGAACCATTCAAGGAAAAAAAAAGATGCCACAGTTACATGATGCTAGCTTTCTCCTTCAATGCAGAGGCATTGAAAAAACATTAGGTATCATGGTAATGAGCCAGTGCAATGTGATAGCTTGTAGGGCAAATGGTATCGAGCAAGAGGAGGAAAGTGGTGTTGCTTCCCTGCATACTATCTGCAATATCTCTTGTAGATCTGTTGTCAACATTTTAAAGAAAAAGACAGTGAAAGCTGGAGAATTATTTAAGAGAGCTCTACAAGACTTGGTCATGGTCTAGAAAACACACTTAATAAAAGGCATGAGAGACATTATGCATTATGGTCAATATTCACACCTGTTTACATGGAAAGAAATCTCTGTCAGCAAAATTCTGCAAACTAGCAGGAAAATATTCAGACAGATGTCATGTTTGAAAACTAAGTACTGATAGATTCAAATGCATTTTCCATAAATAAAGTTAAATTAGCACACATAGATGGAGGATTTTTAATTTGGGTTTGCCTAAGTTGTTCACAGTGATGCCGAGGATGATTCGTTCTGGTGCTGAACAAGCAGGAGGTCAGACTAAAGGGGCAAATAGGCCCCCTGTAGCTGTGAGACTTACGACACTACTTAGTGGTGCTAACACATCAAACGGTAACCCCCAAAAATGTCCCTAGGCTCTGCATGAGACCTCACAAACCCTAGGGAATGCACTGAGAGAGGGGAGGGAAGAGGCAAAGGCTGACGTTCAGAAGGAGGCAGACTGTGCCAATTAGCAGAGAGATACGCTGAGGTGCATCTTGGTGGCAATGCTTTTCCTTTCATCTTTGACAGAATATCCTCCCCCAAAGCCTTGTAAGAAGTACGACTAGTAGCACATCTCCATGTTTATCATAAGAAATTGTTAATAAGATTGAATATTTCTGAGAGGAAACCTCGGGAAATATTCCATGACTAAAAACCTAAAACCAAACCTGTAACATTTAAGATAGCTCTGGCAGTGTAAAAGCAAGATATTCTTCAACAAAACCATCAATGTGTTGTCTCTGACCAAACAGTTTCAGGTAGAGAAGGATGATTTCCTCACAAGTGGAGGAATTATTTCCTTTTCGTGTAGTGAAAGAAAGGTAACAGGGAGCTGCTGGGAGCTCCTCTGTCTCCCACAACAGTGATTGCAAAATTGCTGCAGAATTCATGGGCATCTATGAGGGAATCAGAGGGGATTTGGGAGGAAAAATATTGTACATGTAAAGTAATGTAGTAATTACTAGTTTCAACTCAACGTAATTACAAATGAGCTTCCACCAGCTACTAATTATCTTCTTGGTTACAAAGGCCATATTTTATTTAAATGAAGTGGAATGAAATGCTGGTAAAAGCTACATACATAGTACTAATGAGAGAATTCACTGGAAAAGACATTTTTCCTTTAGGCCTTTGAATTAAGGCTCTGTTTTTTAAAGGTGCAGGAAGAAAAAACTCAAACTGAGCATCTTACTAAGCACTTGATAAATGCCAGGTCTAATTGGGAAGCAAATTTACATTATTTGGATATGTAGCAAAAACATGCAAAGACGTACAGTTAATTTGTGATGAGGCTAGTTGCTCATGAGTCCTTTCTGAAAAAATCCAGCCCAAATAAACTTTCTGGATGTGGACCATGGATCATATCTCTCCCACCTTTCTTCAGATGCTCACAGTGAAAGTACTTTCAGCATTTTCTGGAGTCACGGAGGCAAGCAAATGTTTTCAAAATGTCTAAGTTATGCTGGAGGAACGTTTTGCTGGACTTCACCTAAGGAACTTAGAAAATAGCCCATGAACTGAAGTCAGATTTTTTCCAACAAACAGACAAGCCTAACTCCAAGGTCTCTCTCAAAACAATTTTAGGTTATATTTATCTACTGAAAAGAATTATCATTCATAATCATGATTATTAGACTAAGTCTACTGACTAAACAGAGCAAGAAAGTGTAACCTGTAGTCCTTGCCTAAAAACTCCACTCTAAGTAGATAAGGCAGAAAAAAGCTGGAGGAAATGATAAAACATGACATCAGAAGGGTGTGATGACACCCACTACCTGAGATGGTCCACAATTCTCATTTTTTAGTTAGAAGACATAGCTCATTAAAATAGAGGAGAAGGTAAGAGATGTGTTGGGAGGGAAGAAAGAAGGAAGCAACCACAAATGCCAAGGGACCTTGACAGGCTGGAGAGGTTGGCCTGAGCCAAGGTGAAGATCCAAGAAGGCCAAGGTTGTGAAGTTCAACAAGGCCAAGGGCAAGGTCCTGCACCTGGGTCAGGACAATCTCAAATACAAGTACAGGCTGGGTGGAGAATGGATTGAGAGCAGCCCTGAGGAGAAGGACCTGGGGGTACTGGTGGATGAAAAGCTGAACATGAGCCGGCAGTGTGCGCTGGCAGCCCAGAAAGCCAACCGTATCCTGGGCTGTATCAGGAGAAGTGTGGCCAGGAGGTCGAGGGAGGGGATTCTGCCCCTCTACTCTGCTCTGGTGAGACCCCACCTGGAGTTCTGCGTCCAGCTGTGTGACCCACATCATCAGAAGGATATAGACCGATTGGAGTGAGTCCAGAGGAGGCCACGAAGATGCTCAGAGGGCTGGAGCCCCTCTGCTATGGGGACAGGCTGAGAGAGTTGGGCTTGTTCAGCCTGGAGAAGAGAAGGCTCCGGGGCGACCTTATTACAGTCTTCCAGTACCTGAAGGGGCTACAAGGAAGCTGGGGGGGGAACCTTTCACAAAGGTGTGTAGCGATAGGATAAGGGGTAGTGGCTTTAAGCTGGAAGAGGGTAGATTCAAATTAGATATCAGGAAGAAATTCTTCATGGAGAGGGTGGTGAGGCACTGAAACAGGTTGCCCAGAGAAGCTGTGGATGCCCCATCCCTGGAAGTGTTCAAGGCCAGGCTGGATGAGGCTTTGAGCAACCTGGTCTAGTGGAAGGTGTCCCTGCCCATGGCAGGGGTGTTGGAACTAGATGATCTTTAAGGGCCCTTCCAACCCCAACCATTCTATGATTCTGTGAGTGAAAATATTGTAAGAATAGTATATCCATATAAATATTTTTGACACTTAAATGTCAAACGATTTTATGACAACAAAAATAGCTGTCAAATTCAAATGCACTTAGCTTTCCATTCACCTTTCAAATAGCAATTTAGTAAGTAATTTTAATATTTTTCCTTTCATAGGCAAGGGTTCTATGTTTTGTTTACAGGATTTTTCATTTATAGTAAAAAATGTCATTCTTATAAAGAAACATTCATTTAATAAATATCACAATCTTTTTTTTTTTTTTTCATTATTTATTCCTAGCATGCTGGCTCTTCTTCGGATCAGGGCCACAGTGGCTAAGCACTCATGACCTTGCAGTGAGATACTATTCCAAGTAGATTTACAGCTGAAGACACAAAGCTCTGCCATAATGCCCACTACCATGGAGCTCCCTGGAGTCACAGCTGTGGCAGTGGCAGTCTGTACGGGCATAAAAACCTTGGCAAACATCTCAGCGCTAGCGTGATAGCTTAAAATAATCCAGACATAACCACAGTATACAAAACTTTACATACACACATGGTCTTTTGTAGCATAATGAATGTACATCATCTGTATTTGCAGCTGATTCAGCTTACACGTAATTATCTGGCTCATCTCATGTACATCACACTGAATACATAAATGTAATATGCAGAGATGTAGCAGAATGATGAAAACACAAACATAATTCATAGGACTAGAAAAAAATATAGACACTATTACTGTATTGATGAAGATTCCAAGATGAAGAGCATTTTTTTTTTTTAAGGGGTTTTTTTTTTTTCTATTTTTGTCAGAAGGAGGAACAGACATTTGGCTTTAACCCTCCACTTTTACAGTTTGTTTTAGAATACACATTATATTCGTTTTTCAGTATTTAGTTATTTGAACATTAAGCACCAGATGCTCAGTGCTCTATATTGTATATGAAGTATATATTTTTTAGTATCAATGTTGAAACTCAGTAAAAATAAAAACATGGGGTTTTTTGCAGTTACTCTAGATAGCAGCGTATGCTTCCTGTGTGTGGACTACATTTCCATGTGTGATTAAAATGATAGGTGTCTTGTGGTTTATAAAACCCAATCCTATTTACCTAGCTGTGTTTTTAATTAAGTGTGCTTTGCAGTCGAACTCTCTGTGGCACTTGTATGGAGAATGCTATAAAAATAAAATGAGTGACTGAATGTAATATTGGATAGGGATTGCTGAAATGCATTTTAATGTATTTAAAGCATGCTCATAAAACTTTTGTTGGACAGGCTAAAAATTCACATTTCCTGAAGGAGAAGAAACTTTTTTCATTATTTAGGCAGAGTGACATATGACTAAATGTTACAGTCTACCCAGAAAAATTTAAAAATCTCTTTTATGCCATTATTTCCTCTCTGAGTTCCAGGTAGTTCTACCTCACAGCTATTTTCATCAGCCATAGAAGAGCAGGTGATAAATGAGGCTCCCCTTCCTGCTCACAGATTTGCTATTCTGATAGCTATGTGAGAGGAACGAGGGACTCGGAGCACCAGCTGTTTGAATTCTGTGTCTTTTGAAACCACATGTACCTCTTACATCTGGAAACTCAAACATCCTTAAATTATTAGATGACAGAATAAGAGATGTATAATTATCCAGAAGTATATTCAGTATTTTGTGCTTTTATTGTTCTTAGGCTCATGACTGGAACATGCAGAGCTTCAATTTTGATCCCATTCAGCTAATGCCTGTACCAAAGCGAAACAAAAGATGGTCTCTGCCCACAGAAGTATATGTTCTCAGCAAGAGATTGCAGGGACATACAGGGTGACACACAGATTATGCCAGAGAGGATGATAGACAGTAAAGTAATCACTCTAAAAATATACATCCACTTTAGAGTGTAGTGGGTGATGCCCCCCAAAGTGCCCCTTTCTCTCTAGAGACTGTAGAAGGAATCCATGGATTTGAGACCTCACAGACGTCTAAAATAAGAGGAGATGAATCTCAAAGGGTCAGAATAGCTAATTAGTGTCAATTTTCTCTAGGAAACACAAAGATAAGACTTAAGGAAGGCTGTTTATATAAAAAAAGAGCAAAAGAGCTGTTTGGTGCATTTTAGATAGAGCTGATCTCAGTCAGATTGACACCCACTATGATACCTGGTCAAGCATTTCCCAGTAATGTGGTGATGAAACCAGTGACTTTTCAATGTATTTTTTTATACATAATTCAATTTCCTCATTATCCTCTGCAGTAATAAGGCAATGCTGTGTATATGGTAGTAACTTTATTAAGTTGCAGAAGCAAACTGTACAGCTACTGTTGCAGGTACTTCTTCACTTTGTGAGTCAACTTACATGACTCATTGCAAACCCTATATTATACACCAGATGGGAGCAGGGAAATTAAAGCTTATTTTCTGGTGGCCTCTTTCCCCTTTAAACCAGAATTTTCTGTGTGATCATGCATGTGCTTGCAGCATATCAGCTACACAGCAGTCTGAGCCCATTCTTGACCTTCATCACTTGCCCTCCTGAACGCTTGTTCCAAGTGCAGTCAAAGACTTGCATTATGGTCTGGGATATTCCTTTTGGAAAAGACGAAGTTTTAAAATTGTGTAAAACGCTTAGGAGCGATAAATGACAACTAAATCCACCATTATCTTAAGTTTGCCTCTTTTAAAGCTTTTTGGGTGCTTTGAGCCTGAGCTGCAGCTGTGGCAGTAGCTTGTAAGACAGAAAGTAGGTGGAACAGGCAGGAGCATGCTTATGCCTGTTTTTAATCTCTGCAAGTTAAAATGGGAAATACAGAGCCTTTTGGTACCTATCTGGATATCCACTTTTATCATGGATCTTCACTTGCAGAATAAGAATCATACCACCTTCTTTTTCACCTTCTTTGTCCTTCCTGGAACAGCACAAATCCTTTAGTGAGCGGCGAGAAGCAGTTTTAGCAATTTTTTTGGTGTGTTTTTGGTAGATTCAGCTCCTCTGTTAATGTCTGTATTAAAGCAGCAAAAGACTACTGGTTGAAGAAGGAAATTGTATTCTGTGTTGTGCTCCTAAGGGCAGTCTCTACACTCTTAGGGTTGTGATGTGCATAGTAGTCTAACAATTGAAACTACCCGTTTACTGCACTTTGAGTTTTGACAGTACATCCAAATAGTGCATGAGAAAGTGTAAAGTCATGAGGGAAATGGCATAGCTGTTGGAATGCCATACTTAAAAAAAAATCAAGACAGGCTACATGCTGCTAACTACAGGAGAGGTGAATATTTCTTTACACCCACTTATAACATGTTCAAGTCATTATGTAGGCACAGCCTGAGTTGTTTACATGTTCTTTGGCTGTGTACAAATCTTCAGATTTTAAAATGGAAAGTATTTTTACTTGTTGCATCACTCTGACTTGTAAACAAAGCTGTGAATTTCGACAGTATTAAATTTTGTGGCTTAAAGTGGGCTGGAGGCACAAACAGAAGATAAATGTTCAGCCTAAAAGGAGAGTCAGGGAACACTCTGCCTGTTTTCCCTTGATGAATAAAGTTTATCCTTCAAAGACTGTGCTTCCTTTTAGCCAGCATCCCATTATTCAATAGTTGATGAGCTATGGTAAGGCTCTTGCTTATATTCTCAGCTGATAGGAACTGTGACTGTTGTGCTGAGCAGAACCGGACAGAACAAGGTTTACAGGAACTCGGAGCCTGTTCTGTCATGACATTCTTTAGTCATTTTAGGCATCCAATAATAAGCAATCTCCACAGACTTACAGATACTACAGTGATAAAATCCACACTGTATAGTCAACATAACACAACTGTTTCTACCTCCTTAGTTTCTTTCACTGTTGAACTCTGAAGAAGAGCTAGCTACAGTAGGTGACATTAACATCCCTATCTGTTAGGGTTGTTACTTCATTACTGATTACAACATACGAAAGGCTTTGTACCAGTCTCTGGCACATATGAAAACAATAATGGGGTATAAAGCTCAATATTATTGATATTTTGTCTTGGGTCTTTATCAGTTCTCTATAATCTAATACACTTGTAGGATAATTTAATGAACGTGGGGCATTTGAGTCAAATAGTTTTATCAGTTCAGTTCTTTCTGATGTCCAAGTAATTTAGGGACAGAGATCAGAATTTCTGCACCTGGTGTCTGGGCATGCTTGCTGTGAGTTAATGCCTCTGTTGCTGAGATCTCACCACTGCTAATGGTGTCACTGTTGCTGGAGAGTAGCAGCTCTGCAACCTCTTGGAGTGATGGTTGGACAAGACTCTGGACAGAGTGTCTTTTTAACCAACTCAGTCATCCCTGGATCAGGAGAGCAAGGGGGACGTGACAGAAAAAGGTAGTTTGGATGGAATAGTGGGAAAGATGGGAGCAATAGACTGTATTTTTTTAGGCAGGTGAACTAAACCAGAAAAACAAGAAATTGCTTACCTCCTTCCTGCTGCAAGGAACATGTGCAGAAAGCTTTCTCCTCTCCATCCCCTTCCCCTTTAGAAAAACTCAGCCACTATTTGCTTCCATTTGTCTGCGCTCAGCTGCCAAACCAGAGACTCCAGTTGGGTGTTGATCATCCAATCATAGAATCTTTTAGGTTGGAAAAGACCGTTAAGATCAGCAAGTCCAACCATTAACCTAACACTGCTAATACCACCACTAAACCCTGTCCCTAAGCACCTCATCCACACATCTTTTAAATAGCCCTAGGGATAGTGACTCACCCACCTCCCTGGGCAGCCCATTCGAATGCCTGACAACCCTTCCAGTGAAGAAATCTTTCCTGCAGCATTAATGAGGCTGAGCAGCTCCACATGTGCTGCCTGTCCCCTTCTTGGCAGCAAGAGATACTGCCTGTCTGAGAGCCACGCTCCCCCAGTGTGGCTTTGTCAGTCTGCCTTCATTGCACAGCCCCTTACAATCAATCTGCCAGGTACATGTGTGCCGTTACTGTAGTTGCAGCACTCGATATGTTTTATACGTTCACCCAGTTTATTTCATCTTCCGTCCCTACAAAATATATATATACATCCTCTTAATTCAATATAGGCAAAATCGCTCCATTTCTCTCAGTTCTTCAGCTTCATTTCTGGTGCTGGCATTTATCTTGTCAAGCCAAAGTAACAAAACACATTTACTAGCAGCAGTTGCAAGAATTGTAAATGGGTTTCTGGCTTTGCTTAATTTCATCAAACCAGGAGGCTTGGTAGTACCATCGTTACAGGAATTTGTAGCGACACAACACTGAAATAACTCCTGCTTCATTTTGTTCATATCAGGGCAGAAGTTTTTTCATGTGAGAGAATCCCAGGGGAAATCAGGAGGAATACTGAGCAGATAGGAGAAAAAGAGACATATCACTTACTGATTCCAAGGCACCTTGACAAAATCCTAGCTACACCTTTTTGCACTAGAGGGAACTGTACTGAGAAATACCTTTATGTATCCATTGCTCCACTCACCGATTCGTTAAAAACAGGGAAAAAATATACATTTGATGCCTGATTCTTCAAATTCTTAGGCAGCTGATCAATTTGAGGTGTTTACAAGAGCCCAGGTGACTCAAGTTTAGATGTGTGTTAAGTAGTTAACAGTTTTAAGGCTACAGGTGCCTAATGCTACCGTCTTAAAATATGTCACTAGAAGTGGGGGTCGGTCCCTCTATGAGATTATTATGATCAAAAGGCTTGAATCAATCTTAGAGTATTTAATAAATAAGTATAAAAAGCATTGTTTTTGAAAGCCCGTGTACTAGGAAAAACTTGAATGCTTGTTTCTTACAGAAGAAACTTAAGACAACAAAATCCAAACAGGAAAAAAAAAAGGACACAAGAATCAAAGCAGGACTTCGCTGCTTTTCAAAGTAAAAATCAATTGTAAACTACAGCTGTGAGGACCACAAGATCACAGAATATACTGGATTTAGATGCCAGACAGCTATAAAAGCTTTTTTGAATGCATGGACATCCTAGGGCTTCTTATTCACAACAGTCGCTGTAGTGTCTATTTTTTCTTTTTCTCAGCAACAAAATAAGCTTAAAAAAAAAAAAAAGCCAAAATCTGTAATGTCATCCCTGCTAGTACTGCAACATAATGATCTAAAATGGAACAGATTAGCTTAAATTGAAACATTTTTGGCATCGTAACACAGCCATTATGGGATATTTGGTTACCATAGGAACACAGGTAATGAATGAGGCACTGCCACTAAATCATGAAACCTGAAATAAATGAATACAGACATTGGAAACATAGCCCCATATATTACATTAAAGGACCAATCTCACTAGACATGCCACTGTCTCTAGAATATAAACACTATCTTTACTGATTGGGCAAGTCTAAAAGACAAACTGTGCCTAGATGTCATTCAAGTTTAAAAAATAGTCTTTCTTCAATGTTTGGAAGCAAAAATAAGGTGTGAAATTTTAAGAACTTGCTGCTATTTATTTGCTGTTTGCCCATGTTAAACAAGTATCCTTAAATAAGCAAATAGTACTATTGAAAGGGTAAAATCTAACAAAGCAGGCAGAACCACAGCAGCTACTACAACACTTAGGAAGAATCTGTAACTGCTACAAATAGCTGTTTTTCTAGCACTTCTTTAAGGATAAATACCAAGCTGTTGTTATTATTTTCCCCCAAGGTAAATAAGGAGGAGTGAGCCCTTTGCCTTCTCTATCGAACAGCTTTGTCAACAGCTATGATATCAAGTCTCTACTCTGCTTGACCACACTGAATAAGTTCAGCAGCTACTGTCACCATCCAAAAGGTGAAAACCACAGGTAGTCCATATGAAGGTCTGTGCAGTGAGGCAGGGGTGTGTGTACTTGTGTTTTCTCTTTCCCACACACAGGCAAATTTGGCATCAGCACCCACAGAAGCAAATTTGGAAGTCTGAATCCTCAAAAACCTTGTGAATGCACAAAGCTGGCTCTTTCAACTCTCTAATCACTTTTGCCGTTCTCAGCTTACCCCTCATCTTTCCTTCTTCCTTTCCTTCCCTGTTTTTCACCCAGTATTACTTACACATAGCCTTGCCTACTTCAGTAAAGAAGAGGTATGCCAGTGCAAATTTAAAGCTTTCTTGTAAATATTTCCACTCTTGTAATTCTGAACCTATTTACTTGGAATTAAGTTCTTCATTACTGCATATGCTGCCAATTAGGGAACACAGTGTCCTACCAGCTAAAGTTTATTACAGCAAAGTGAAGTATGAATATAGTAACTAGAGAAAGAGGATGAAGAACAAGGAAGGATGCAATCTAATAACTTTTGTATTTACCTAAGACATAGCAACCTGACACCTATCTCATGACAGCTATAGAAAGCTCAGTGTTATATATGTTGGAGGACAGGTGGGATCCAAAACCAGGGTTATAAGACACAGAACATTTATTTTACACATGACTGATCTCTGAAGGTGATTGACAGCTTTATCAGGATCTGAATTTGAGCTGTTGCATCTGTAGGACTAAAGAACCGGTATTTATGGTAGAACTTAGGAAATATTTAATCAGTATCTATGGTAGAACTTAAAAAATATTTATTTCTGTATTGTAGTCATACTTCAGCCACCTTCCACTACCAGAAATTAACAGCAATATGTTAATATTCCTTGTTTCTGATTCTATTATTATAGTGTTGTAAGAGCAATTAAGGGAGAATTACTTTCCGGTAAAGCTGATAATTATAATCTCATCTTCCATCCTACCCCTAAAATGAACTGGTGTCATGTCTCCACCTGGCAGGCAAAAAGAAAACAAAATAAATCGTTAAAACACAGCCTTATTCCTTTCTTCCCAAGTTTTACAGAACAGGAGATACCAGCAAGCAGTTGAAATAAGAAATGTTGTAAGTGGCCCTTTCTGTACAAGAAACAGTGATGTAATAAGAAAAGGTGAATTTCTGGTTTGTACCTTGTGTTTGTCATACCTACTCATAATACTAATAGTGCTAACAATACTACTACTACTACTATTACCACTAATAATAATATGCAATGAAAATAATAGGGAAAAAACCCACAGGATACACCCACTCAGCACTGCCAACTCATGCCCAGCCATTCCCTGAGCAGTGAGAATCAGGGCCAGAGAGAAAGTGAGTCAAAGACCGAGAGCCCAGAGAGCCAGACTCCTAGCCCCACCCCCACCCCCAG
>NW_010229989.1:0-26125 GCF_000690775.1 Eurypyga helias | reverse complement strand
CTGGCTGAATCCAGCACACAGCCGTTATGCTTATTAGGGCGTTTCATTAATGTTTTTTTGAATTTTTGCTTTGCAGGACATCGATTTTAAAACCTCATAAATAATTTTAAGCATCCCTTGTGTAGGTACTGTGCCATACTATCTGCATGGCCCCAGTGGATAATGAGGTTATTAGCGGTTGCTCTGCAGCAATTTAGCTTCCGATGTGCCGAGCTAGGTAATAAATACTTACCTTGCCACAGGAATGGTTGCATTTACTGACTAGGATGGGATTAGTTTGAAAGGATTTTCAAATTTAAACACAAACAGCAACTTGATGAAAATAGCACCTGACAGGAGACGCAACAATTGCTTGCTTGAGTTGCAAGCTTTAAACATAAGACGTGGCTATTAAATCTGGGGCTTTCTTTTGTGTGCTTGACATACACAGAATATATTAGAAGATGTTGCTATAAACTTGATATGGAGCAAGGCTAAACTTAGTTTTTCATTGGTTCAGATTGTTTTTCAGCCTTAGAAAATGAAAGTGCACTGCTTAGGCTTTTTTCCAGTCAGCAGTTTGTATATATATTTCACTCTGTTATGGAGTCATTGGTTTCTTTTTAAATTTATGTATTTTGGGGTTTGCTTTTACTTTGTGGTAGCAAAATAATACTGTTGTTAAATCCTCTGAAAATCCACAAATTTGCTATTTAAGGTAGTTCTTCAGTTAAGCCTTTCATCTTATTCTTTTGTGCATTTTGGCAACAGTAATTAGAAATAAATCAGTCCGTTCTATTACGTTACATTTTGTGTAGCTCAGAAGAAAAATTGTATACCTGAGAATCAGGGAAACATGCAACCTTTTCACCCAAAGTCATGCACTCTTAAAGAGAAAAATTTGAAAAAAATATTTGTTGAAAAACTTAGAGGGATAAAATAATTTCACTACTTTATCTTGCATAGAAGGGTCTAGTTCCTGTGGTGTCAGGGCTTTAGATGAAACATTTGCAAAACACTGGCTTCTTCTTTTTCCATCAGTATTGGAGAGGATTTACACGTAGAGCTCATACAAGCGTTAACGAGTTATTGCTTAAACACCTTGTCCAGTGATGGGAGAAGAAACCCCGAGAGAGTCTGTGTGTATGTGTGTCAGCAAAGCAGTTTGCTTCCGCATCAAAGGAACGCAGGAGTTGCCATACCAAATCGAGCTAATGGTTCGTTGGTTTGGTGTCTTCCTTTCAGCAGTAGCCAGTAACTGATGTTTCAACAAAAGAAAATAAATCTTTCCAAAGCTCTTAAAATCTAATGCTTTTGGATACCTCTGCAATGTAGGGGAAAAAAAAAAAATCCAGCCTACATTTTGTGTTTCATGACCTGAAGCTGATGTTTTGATTTCCTCTGAATCATCATTTTTCTTTATTGTTTTCAGAAACCGGGAAGTATGTAGAAAATCAGTTGCTTGTGACTTACATCCATTAATGCTTTAGTTGCAAGCACATGGAAACTCCAGTTGTGCATGAACCTTGTCGTAAATGTGATCTAGTCCAGCGTAACTGGAAACAGGTCTTGCCAGGACTGGGTCATTCCCTTCTGCAATCACAGCAGCTTCACAGAGCTGTCACGTTTAAACCCAGTATTTAGGTAGCTGACAGTTTTGTAATATGCTGTTTTTTCTGAATTAATCAGTACCACTAAGTAGAAACTGCAGTGTTTGTAATCTTTTGTGATATTATTGCAGGCATGTTTTGTCGCAGTGCCATACAGCAAAGGGGTAGTATTACCTATTGGGAGAGATAGGTACAGTTGCTTGTTTCAGAGCAGCTAATGTTTGTAGGACTCAGTCGTTCATTGTGCAGTGGAATTCCTGTCCTGTTAGCACTGATAATGAGAAAAATTTCAGAACTTTTTTTAAATTTTCTTGAGAACGTAAATGTGGTGTTTCATGACTCTGGGAGTTTTCTTCCTGTCCTGAAAATTGGACTGAGAGAGAGGATTAGTCCTAAGAACAATCTGGCTGAGGAAGACTGGGTGTCTGTACCTTCCCATACTGGTCCTGGTGATGAAAACAAGCCAAAAGAAGTACTTTTTGTGGTGCTGATTCCCTTGAGTGCTCCCCCCATATCAAGGAGCCCTGACTTATGGGCTCTCTGAACCACCTGATGTCTCTTTATTTACTCTTAATTGGATTTGACTGTGTAAAATTTCAGTACCCTTGGTACCTCGTGGTGAGGAGGTCACAGTTTGATTTCATGCGTGAAGGAATAGGTCTTTCTGCTTCTTTTACTATTGGATAAATTTGATGGATTTTGAGTTTTCTTCCTTCCTAAGTTAAAGGATTCGAAAGTGGTGATCTCAAGGTCTGAAAACATCTTCTCTTTTCAGTCATTGCTTAAAGCTGGAACAAAAGTTTTAAGAGTTTCATTTCTTTTAAATACATCTAATGTAATTTTCAGGAAGGGGAATTAAGACAATTTCCTTACTCTTTCAGTCCATAACTGACAGCAAGAACTGGTTGTCAGAACCTTGTTGTGAGAGTGGCAAAAAAATACCAATTTTAGAATGTGATTTAAATTATATGAGATAATGTCGTCTTACTACAAAAAGGCTAGATGAATCTTGTAATGTTTCTGATGATTCTTATGTTGATCTACTTTTCTAGATGGTTATTGCTATTACAGGTTTTCTTACATGCTTTTTCACTTGATAATATTTCACTGAAAATTTCTGATGGAGAGGAGATACTGCTTTCTGTATTCAGGGAATGATATTTTGCTTTTGATGAAGCAGTTTTTTGTTCATACAAATTGAGTTTTCTAAGAATGAGATGGCTATAATAAACTCTTATGTATGTTTATTTATTTTTAATATTTTCAAGTTGCATGTTGTTAGTACAGTCAAAATAACAACTGTGCTATGCTGGTTTGCTTGCCTCTGATTAAAAATTCAAGTCTCTTCTTCCGATACACCGTTCTTGTATGTCATCCATTATGCTCCTGAGTTTTGCAATACGCAAATACATAGCTCCTGTCTATATAAATTATTCTTATTCAACAAACAGCTTAGTACAAAGTCCTCTTTCATCTCTTTCTTCCAGTTGCTGATATTTTTTTAATGAACACGGTGGGTTTTGTTGCTAACAGTGACTGAACAGAAGTTCTTTATCAAGGTGTTCATAGAGTAACAATAGCTTGCACTGAATCTGCTTTTCATCCTTAAGGATCCCCCAGAACTTTATAAAATTTGGTAGTTCCTACACAACAGGAAGTACTCTGTTACCTACATACATAATTGCTATCTTAAGGATAGAATCAGGTGGAAGCACCACTGAAAAAATTCAGCTAGAGATGTGAAGTGTGTATCAGTGAAATGAAAATAACCCTTTACAAGCAGAATGGAGTTTGCCGTCCAGGAGTCTCATCAGATTGTCACAGTCTGCTACAATAGAGTGGTCAGGCATTGGAACAGGCTGCCCAGGGAAGTGGTGGGGTCACGATCCCTGGAGGTGTTCAAGGAACGCGTAGACGTGGCACTTGAGGACATGGTCTAGTGGGTATGGTAGTGTTGGGTTGATGGTTGGACTGGATGATCTGATAGGTCTTTCACAACCTTAGTGATTCTGTGAATAGTCTTCATAGGTCTGAATTCTCTCTCGAAATCCAAAGTCTGATTATAGCAGAGACATTTTTGTCTGTAGATGTTCTCCAGAGATGTATTCCAAATTCCACCTCTATTTAGCGTGGAAAATAAGATGATAGAGTATCTATGGGAAATTCTGCCAAAACTCAAAATATTTCTGTGGACAAATACGCTGTTACTGAAGAATTTAAAAATGAAGATCTGGAGAAGTTCTGATTTCTCATTGTACAGATCTCTGTATTCCTTCTGTAGGAAGTCTCATCACTACTATCTTCATCATCATCTTTATCGCTGTTTTCTTTTATTGCTATTTCTGGATTTGTTACTCTAGTTATTATTTAGGTTAATACTTTGTTCTTTGTCACAGAGTATCTGCTGCTGATGTTTTGGTCAGGCAGGCTGGGAATCACTTGCCATGTCAGAGCCAGAAATGCCCTCTGCTAGTGGAAGAGGCTTGAAGTGTACCATTGGTCTGAATCTCATGATACCAAAATGCTCATGGGTGTCACTCATAAAGTTAATACTGCGCTTTAAATGTATCGTAAGGGTGTTCAACAGATTTCTTGGACCTTCTTTAAAGAGAAAGAAATTGTGCAAAATCACAAGAACCAAGTCAGATACAATACCATGACAATGCAGTGGGAGCCAAGCCTTCGCAGCAAACAGATTAACCAAGCTTCAGGGATTTTCAAGGTCTAAAAGGACCTGGAGTAGCTGGGTTCTTCATGAGTAAACCTGTTGTTCATTTTATGTATTGTGCATGCTCAAGGTTTTCTTGGAGCACTTTATGTTGTTGGTTTAATTCAGGTCCATACTGTTTTCTGGTCTAACATAAGTCTATTAATATACGTATATAAGTCCTGTTATGGGTTTGAAGTATTGCTGTTTGGCATATTTTCCCTTCTAAGCTGCAAGTCCTCATAGATGTGGAGATCAGCCGTTTGGCACTGGAGCTCTGAGACTTCTTTTTCTGCGCAGACAGATGGGAAACCTTCTTACCCCATAGTACACCTCAGGCTATGCTTGTTTACAGTGGTAACTTGTTCAAGAAGTTTGAGCTTCATTGTCCTGAGATGAGACACACTTGAAAGGGAGAATGTTTTCCCTTCCTTATTACTTTATATTGTTACAGATTACCTCACTGAAGTTGAATTAATATATGCAAAACTGGACTTGAAGTGTATTCAGAGTCTAAATTTTATAGTGCTTTTCTAGCCTGAGGGAAAATTGTTGTCTTGCAGAGGTTTGTAGACAGCTCAAGCAACGTTTTAGATTTGTAGATCAGTCAAATATACAGATGATTACTAGGTTTGAAGTTTCTTTGATGTTTCCATGTAATGTTTCTCACAACACTTAGAGTTGCTTTCTCCAAGGGTATTTTCTGTCCGCTTTGGCTGAGCTCTCTACAAAGGACGTATTGAGTCCATTGCTGAGGTCTGTCTGACCATCTGCTGGAGGTGAAGCCTTTCACCTGTTTTTAGCTTCATCAGCAGTGAAAAGCTTAGGCATGTCAGATGGGTTTTCTCCTAAATTCCAAAGCAACTATTAAAATGTCAGTCTTCACCCTTGTCAGATATAAAGAAGGGTAGTGAAAAGTTAAAAATGTTACTCAATTACTGTAGCCTCTCAAATGGGAAGTTCAATCTGCTGAATGCCATAAGGTTATACCTTTTCTCAATCAATTCTTTGGAGGTGTTATTAGCTACAGAGTTAACAGTCTTGTAGGCATTATGTTTGGAAAGAAGTACATTACTAGGCTAAACATTAACCTGTCCATCAAAGAGGCTTTTGCTGGGCAAAGCATCAACTGTTATGCAAACTGAAGAGATTCATTTCAGTTTGACAGTGATGAGATGTTCACCATGCAGGACCTTTTTCTTCCAGCCACTTCTTCAGTGATCACTTTTGAAGCCAGTTTCCCCCCCTTTGGAGAGCTGTACAACATTTATTGTCTAGCGCAGCGATGATATTAGGTGGCTCTTTGCACCTGGGGTCTTATTTATTTATTTGTTTTCCAATAATTGCATGCAAAGGTAGTGATGGTTGCTGAAACCTTTCCAGAAAAGAGAGAAAAATTATTTTCCCCTAGTTCTACATAATTTTTCCATATTTACTGTAGTAAAAACAAAGTGTGAAAATATTTGATGTGTCCATATAAGCAATTTGTATTTGGGAAATATAACTTTTTCTGTATATTATTACTGCAGTGCATCATAGCTTTAGAATAATTTACCTTGTTGTCAGATTAATGGTTGATTAAGCTAGTGCTTTTCTTGTCATGAGATGTGACAATTGTACTAATTGTTTTAGTAAGATAATACATTTCCAGGAATAAAATTCATGTAATGTCATGATCATTCATTAGAAATCATGTTTTGTGTAGTGAAAGTTAGGACCAATCATTTTAAATGACAGATCTTTTTAAGTTGAGCTTCAATATCCAGGGGGGGAAAAGTTTTTAAAAAGATTCTATCACATGAAAAATTATGTGCAGCTAATATGAAAAAATCACAGCTAATAATTAGCCATTACCTCAAATAACTAGATAATTTTCATCCAGATTTGCTTTGTCTTCCTTAGAGCAAGTTTTAGCTTAGTGTTTCTAGATACTAAAATAAGTTCTGTTTATTCCAAGTTAAAATTTTAAGTGGTGATAATTCTGTATTTTTATCATTGTCGAAATAATATTATATAACCCACATCCTCCCAACTCATGCATTTGTCCTGAAAAAAAGATTTATTCAGTTTAAGCTGTAGTTATGTTACAAAGCATTGCAATGAAAATAATCCCTTCTGATATCCTTTATAGTTTTTTAGTCTGTTTTGGTTGCATAAAGTTTTCTAGAAGTTCAAGAGTTGCTTCTGCTTTTTATACAGCAGTTTAAAAATTGTTATACAATCTTATGCATTGAAATGATTACTGGAAAATATAATTATGTATATATATTTATCACTATAAAAGCAGCAGTGCCAATATTTACAGGCACATTAAAAACTGATTTTTCTTGGAAACAGTGTTCTAGTTTGTCAGAATCCTCTAAGTATCATCTTTAGCTGCTACTCTGACAAATTAACCCAATGAAGTCTGCTACTGAACAAAGAATAATTTTGAGTCTATTATGTCTTTTGTGTCTGTGATGACTCTAATTTAAGCATATTAACAACAGTGTTAAAACATTTGAATGTGGTGGTAATAGAATTGGGCAATTTTTTTCCCCAGATTTTGCATGTGTGCCTCCAGATTATTTTTTAAAGGAAAGAATGAAAATTTGGAATCATTTGGCTTTAGCTCTGAGTTCTCATCCCTGTTCACAATTCTTACTCTTGTGGAGGCATTATTAAAGATTTCCAAGTTCCCAATAGCAATGAAACAAGTTTCACGTTTCATGAGGGCAAGGTTGATCAGAAGAAGCGATAAGCTCTGTTAGTTCTCACTGACCTCATTCTTCGTTTCTACCAAACGATTTCATGCAAGAGGAGGTACTGTCTTCTGGGATAGGTGCTTTCCAGTGGTGCTCAGTGACAGGACCAGGAGCAGTGGGCACAGACAGAAACGCAGGAGGCTCCCTCTGCACACCAGGAAACACTCACTTTTTCACTGTGAGGGTGACGGAGCACTGGCACAGGTTGCTCGGGGATCTGGTAGAGTAGAAGTAGTCTAAAGTAATTTGGTCAGGGTCCAGGGCAACTGGCTGTAGGTGTCCCTGCTTGAGTGGGGGGATGGGGTTGGACCAGATGAGAGGTCCTTCCAACCTCAACCCTTCTGTGATTCTGTGATGATCTTGTAGTAGGCTGCAGATACAACTGTTGTATATTGCTTTTCAGACCTCTGCATAGGAAAATGTGTATAAGTGAGACACAGTTAATTTTATTATCTGTGTTGTGTCACTCTTATCAGGAGCCTTGCAGTTTGACATGACATTTTATCAGCTGTGATTATGTATTATTCAAGGCACACTCTGCCATTATTTATTTTTGGGGTTTTTTCTCCCTTTTATTGTTCAGGTAAATATCAGCTGTCTCCAACGGTGAACATGCCCCAGGATGACACTGTCATTATTGAAGATGACAGACTGTCCGTACTCCCTCCTCATCTCTCTGACCAGTCGTCATCCAGTTCCCACGATGATGTTGGGTTTGGCACTGTTGATGCTGGTGGATGGGCTAAAGCTTCAATTAATGAATCAACAGACTGGTAAGAGCATGGCTTACTGGAAGGAAAAAAAAAATGACTGCAGTTATGTCTTTTTCTTTAGTTTAATTTTTGGCTACTGCTAATACTAATTTTTTTTTAATCTCACTCTTTTCAAACTGGTAATTGTCGCTGTTTCAGGAAAGACGCCTGTACAGAAAATCTTTTAGACTTTCTATTTCTGGTTGCAGAAATCTATTAGACTTTCTATTTCTGAGCTCTGTCAAAGCACATTTGTGGAAATATTATTAATTATTATTAAGACCAAATCAGCATATAGCTGTGTTAATTTGATGATTTGTTATTAATTTAGTTGCCCACTGAGCTGGCTTTGGTAAAAAAAATTTGCAAAATTTAAACACGAGTTTATGAAAGATGAAAGAATAATTCCAATTAGAAATACTTACAGTGAGGTTTATAAATTAACATTTTTAAGTCAAACAAACATTTATTTTTATATTCCAGTATATATATAGGAGCCTTTCAGTAGTTCTTTATACTTTCTTGAATTTCCTAATAATGTACAATAGTTTTAAAATCTGCTTGGAGATGAAGGCAGCTGTTTGCTTTGCCCTAATGTTAATGCTTGTGCAACAAGAATGAGTTAAGATTTCCTTATTATGCATGAAGAAATAACTTCCATAACATCATATGATGATTTGTAGCTGTCATGCAAAGGCAGTGTAGCATGGTAGTCCCACATTTAAAACTATGGAAAGTAATTTTACTCTATATGTTAGATATGTAGTAAAAATAATTTCTGTGAATGTTAGGTTGACTCAAGTTACTTTTATACATTATAGGAGTCCTAAAGAGAAACACATTGAGCTCCATTATTGACTTGCTTAGGGTCCTAGCAAAGAAATACTGTTTATTGCTTAGGTAGTACAGTTAATACAGATCTAAGATTTAATTTGCAAGTCCTGTAATTATCTATAGTAATACCAAAATAAAAGCCCACCCCTGTACACTGCCACTTCTTGAAGATAGATAATTACCACAAATGGTGTGAAGTATATGAATTTTCTTATTTTTCTTGCCTCTTGAGCCTGTTATGAATGTGTCAGCAATATCTTAATAAAACAGCAGTAGCACCTGCCAGCTGATATGCACCTGTCAGCTTCTTCTTTGCTTTATATTAGTTTATTTCATCTTGTGTCCAGAAACTGAGTTCTCTATTTTAAGCACTGTTTTAATGATTGCATAAAATGGTACATTTTTTTCATCTTCATTTGCAATTTTTTTTTTTAATGTTGCAGCTCTGCCTTTGGACAAGTCATACCTGTAATTTGGGGCCTTGAAAAGTCCATCCATCTTTTGTAAAAGCTTTTAGAGCCGAGAATCTGAGACATTTAAATAGAATAGTACTCAAGGCTGCACATAATAGCTTATTGCTGAGGGAATTTTTTTAGCCGAATATGAGCAAAAACCTGCAGCATAAAATAAAAGCCCATTTGAAACCTGCAGATGCTTTTACATTTACTTCTGCAGCTTATCTTGCTATTCATATACTTCTTTGAAAATGAATGTAACAGTAAAGAAAATAGGGATTAGATATTGTGGAATTGATCACCCTCAAAACCTTTAAACGTGTGTCTTTATGAGGAATTGTAAAGGTCTTCAGATAAAATTGCACTTAAAAGAGTAGATCAGTTCAGCGCCTTCTTACATAATGTATTCTATTTGTAAAAAAGTAAATAGCAGTAGAATTGGATTGTTGCATTAATTTCCTGCTGCTAATGGATGAAGGAAGACTTGTAAAACGAAGGTGCATTGTATGATTTGGCTGGGAGGCACAAAGGGTAAAACTAAGAACATGGATGAAGGGTTATCCAAACAAGAATGGCAGCTGTTCTGAATCACAGAAGAAAATGTAAGCTTTTCCAGCCTCACAATATCTCCCTAATCCTTGATGAAAATGTTATGAAAACAAAGGGGCAATAAGACAGGATTAATAAGTGGAATTTTAATAACATCGAGGGTCAGAAGACGGTTACATTCTTTGAAGGATCAGCTGTCATTCCAGAAACCTTATTTGTTAAGTATGCTAGAATATAGTAAATTGCATTTGGCATTGCTTAATGACTTGCACCAAATTCACCTTCTGTCTCTTATTAATGTAGTTGAAAAATATTAAAATGAGGCATTTTTAGGGGCATTGGTTTGTCATCTGTGCTCACTGGCTTTTCCAGTTACGGATCTTCACAGGGTTTTTGAATACTTTCAGGCAATGTACATGTATTCAATCTCCTGTGGTCCGCGCCTTCCTTAATTACAAAAACATGCTCGTGTGACATCAGTAATAGAAATAAACCAATACATGAAAACTTGATGACTCTACACAGGGCTCAGATATTTGTACTGTAAAAAAGTATGAGATGTCATTATGTCAGAGAGAAAGTAGTTTTTTGGTGCTCACTAGTGCCTTTAGTATGCAGGATGCTATGCAAACATGAAGCAGTAACTCCCTGCTAAGTGTGTGTGGAAGGTAGGTGTGTAAGGGAATCAGAGAGAAACCCACTAAAGGTGGGATCAGTGGAAACACTGGCATCTGATCTCCAGAATTCCCAGTTTCCGATGCTGTGCCCAGACCCCACTGCTCTCTCTGGGACATGTGGTGCCCTTTTCATGCTTTAACTTCGGAGTTTTAGTCTGTTCCTGGGACTTCAAGTTGAATATATATGTGCACGCTGTATTTACATGAAAATGATATTCAGCTTTATTAGAAGCTTTATATATGCAGATCAAAGCAAGCTCAGATGAAAAAAGGAGCATCCAGCCAAAAGAAATAATTTTAGAAATTCACCCTTTTTGAAGAAAGCGTCACCGGATACATTTTGCTCGGCGAGATGAAGCCGGTCATCTTTAACTAACGTGAGCTATGTTAACAGATGTTGCTGGAGAAAATTCTCACTTAGTAAACCCACATTTTTCTGGCCTTCAGAGGCAGGGCTGACTAACTGAGCCAGAAACTCTTGTGTGGCCTTGGGAAAGTCATTTATGATCTGATTATGAAAGGTGTTGAAACCCTGTAAGTTCAGCTGAGTCACTCGGAGCATGTTTTCAGGCTTAGGTGGTTCTTACACAGCTACGTGTTGGGCTGCTGTAAATGCCAGAAGTGTCTATTGGCCTTGTCGGGTTTATCTTTCTATCATGTGGAGATAATTTTTTCCCCCGTTTTGTAGGAGTGAATATGAGGACTAAATAGTTATTTTTGAGTTGAGGCTCTGATTCATCAGAGCTTTTAAGCATATGCTTCAAAACGTTGCTAAATCGTGCAGACATCTCTGAAATAGTTGCAGTAATTAAATGTAAAACATTATGAGTCTGAGCCAGAAACGTTAAAGTCAAAAGGCACTTGACATTGACTTTATTCGTATAAGCTCTGATCCTGCTCTCGCTTAAGTATTATATGCTTGTCACATGCACATACCTTATTATTTGTAAATGTGCCACTACTAGACTGAATTTCTTCTAGGCTGCCTGGTAACGCGGACAACGATTTTCATCCTTTAGAGCACTTGATGCCATTGGACACTTTTCCTTACTTCTTTTCACTGTTGTGGCTAATACCCAGGTTTTTCTTGATCAAAGATGCTTCTATAAATTACAGTACCTGGCATACATAAGCATGTTCACGTTACGTAATTTAAAAGTGTAAGTCGATTTCTGCAGGAATTTGCTATTTGCCTGTTTCTGGCTAGGTATGAGATGTGTATGATGCCTACCCCTTAAAATAGAAAATAATTCTTTTGAAACATGCTACTGAACACGTATGAGCATGTACGTATAGAATATTTTGAATGGCATTTAGTCTCTTGGGAGATCTCAGTGACAAAATATTTAGCTTTTTTGTCTTGGAAGTACAAAAGCAATATCTGGGGATTTTGAGGGACCTTTTTCATATTGGAGAAATCGTGAAAAATACTCATTTTTTTCAGTATTTTATGCATGTTGACTTCTTTTTATGCCAGCTGAAGTAGAAATCTCAATACTTTGTGCTATTTTTAATACTCTCCCCTTTTTCAGAAGTAGGAAGACCTTTGTGTGAATTTCCTTTCATATTGTTTATTAGCAGTAAGTGATTGGTTGGACTCGATGATCCCAGAGTTCCTTTCCCACCTAAATGATGCTATGACCTTGCTTTTTTTTTTTTGTTGTCTTTTATTGTTTTTAACATGCATTGTGACACACTGCAAGCCTAGGGTTTAGCTTGAGCGCCAAATTTTGTCTGCATTCTTCCAGTCATGCTTCTGGCAACTTTTGACCAATATGAATACATCTGTCTTCAACATGCTTCTGATGAAGCACGGTGAAACGCAGATTGCTGCTCGCTGAAGACGTGACTCTCAGCCGAAGGCGTGTGACAAACCTACAGAAGAGACTGAAACTGAGTTCAGTTAGCCCTGATTATCATGTAGTGGTAGAAGCATTGTGACAAATACTTGCTCTGTAGTGAAGTAATGAGTAAAAATATGTATGTCATGGCCAGGTTGAAACCAGGAGATGCTGTGAAAAATTTGCAAATGATTTCACGCATGGAGATAAATTTTAATGCAAAGTCTTTAATTGAATAAGTTTATTAAAGGTCTGTGGGCTTCAGACAGGACAGATTCTATTTATGCTTTACTGAAAAAAATTTGTGATGAAGAAAAATCTGATAATGTGCTGTTAGCAGAATATATTTCTTTCTCATGAAGAGAACGGAACTGGTTTCTTCTCCCTCAAATTATTCCTCTATCGGGGCTGTGGATACTGATTGTATGTGTATAGTACACTGATATGTACTACTTTAATTAAAACTCAGAGTGAAATTCTTGATACTTTTTAACTGGAATTGCTTGATGCAGTACAACAAACGCGTCATGTGTGTAACCGACTACTTGCAATGGATCGTTTAAAAATGTGTACTTCATTGCTGGTAGAAGTCACGTGCTAAATAAATGCTTTTCTCTGCGGAGTGAAAGGTTGCGTGATCTTGATAAATGTTCGCATGGTTTTTTTTCCCTTCTTACAGCACTCTTAGTCCAGATGTTGATCCAGTGCTTGCCTTCCAGCGAGAGGGTTTTGGACGCCAGAGCATGTCAGAAAAGCGTACAAAGCAATTTTCAGATGCCAGTCAGTTGGAGTTTGTTAAAACACGAAAATCCAAAAGCATGGATCTAGGTAGTGAGTGATATTTTTTTCAATTATTTTATTTGAACCTGATTTTCATGTTGTAAGTATATAGATTTTGTAATTCCAAATACATTGTTTATGCCCAGTACTATTGCACGTAATGGTAATTTTTACTGGTGGAAAGTAAAGTATGCTTAATGTGAATGGCCAAGTGGCCTGCGTATTGTTTGTACCACTTGTAAGTGTCCATACATTTTAATGGCATAGCCCTCTGGATATATGGTTATACATAAACATAAAAGTTATTTATTAAAATGGAGGTGAAAAGTGCATTTACCAATCCACATACAATAACAGCGTAAAACTGTACCATGCTGTGGTTCTGCAGAGACAGGAGTATTCTCAGTTTGTGATTATAATGCAATTAGCCTTAAAGATCCTTCATAGTCTCTTGTTTTATAGATGGATTTTGATTAAGATATTAAAGATGCAAGTATTTTCTTGAAGAGTTCATTCAGAATTAGAAAATGGGGCTAGTATGACATCTGGTTGAGACCCAATCTTTAATATTTATATCAGAAGCCCTATCAAGTAGCAGCAGCTAAGACAGGCAACCTACTATAATCACTGTAACTGGTAAAACAATTGAGAATAAGTAATTGCTAACAAACCCATCTATTCTTTTTTTTGCCACTGAATTTAGATTCTGAAGTGCAGAATCTAGTAACCTTAAACAGTGAGTTTTGGATGTTTTAAACACACAAAATTCCCCACTCAGAATAATAGAATATAATACGATTCGCTCCTTTCCAATAATTGTGACTATCTTAACTGCAGTCCCTAATTCACCAAATTCCTCAGGAGACAGTAAGGTTGGCGCTGTTGACTTGTCTTGACTAGCTGTGATGTGCTAACGTGTCAATAACATATTGTACCTGCCTGTGATGTGAACATGACTGACATTGCATGAAGGTTACGAGTTTGCTGCCACTTCTACCCAGAATGTTTGCTTACTGTTGCAGTTTATTTGCATGAAGTATGACATTGCTGAGGTCCCCTAACTTGAAAAAACAATATGCAAAACAGAAGGAATGTTGGATGCATGTGGGGCATGGGCACTAACTGGGCTAACCATTATACATTTACCTTTTAACAGTAGCTGACGAGACTAAGCTCAGTACAATGGATGACCAGAAAACAGGTAAGAATTGACAGCAAGGCTGTTGCTATAGAAACCGTGGTCAAAGCAGCTTACCACAATTACAAAACTGCCAGTCAAATTGCATGAAAACATGAATATTCCAGTACTTGCATGGCTGCTTTCTCTTGTTGTGAATAATCAAGTCGTACAGAAAAAGAAAATTCTTTGTGGAGATAAGTATCTAGTATCTGTATTCAAGCAGGTTGTACATGGGACTGTAGGTAGACACCTGTTTCTACACAGTTGTTTGGATTGTTTTGTCCTTTCAAAAAAATTTTGGAAAATCTAGCTTCAGACTCTAATGTGCAGAGAGATGATGTAGCCGAGCCGAATGGTTGGCTATTACAGTGCTTGGAAATAGTTATTTTAATTAGGAAGCTGCTACCTTTGCCTTAAGTGGTCATCAGATGCACGTTGTGAGTTGCGCTGAAGATTCTCAGTGCAAGTTGATTTGCCTTTGGAGCTGAAACCCGAGCGTCCTAACAGAACAAAAGAATATGTAAATAGAATCCTTTCCACATACCATCAATCGCAACATTTCACACAATGATAATGAGAAATAGCTTTCAAAGCTTTTTTTTTATTAGTAATTAAAATAATGCACCAGCTGCAATTAGGAACCTTTATGATTTATTAATATAAGTTAGCTTTTGACTTTTGGAATGCTATTTTAATTAGGCTAGATCCAGAGGACACCATAATGTTACTTAGCTCTAATTAGGAACAATTCACCTTTTTAACCCGAAAATATTATTTATTTTAACATGATTTGGGGAATAGGGCATTCTCTGCAGAATTTACAACTAATAATTCACAACTGCATCTCTGTTTAACCACACTTTATAACATGAGTAGGAATACTGAAAAGCTGAAACTAATCAAGTGATAAAATTACAATTTTTATTTAAACAGCTAAAACTTCTAGCTCTTAAAATATGGCAGAATATGGCCACAGACTTGCAGCTTTACAAATTGAGAATGAGTACACAAAATTAAAATGTATGAATGTTTTAAAGGATTAAAGCCATCAGTGTGTGAGTGTATGAATTGTGTTAATGGGTGTGGGCTTAAGAATCAATGCTTAAGAACTGCCTTCACCCCTAAGCATTGTTCAATTAAAAAGAGTTACAGATCAAACTCAGAATTACTGTAAAGTATTTTTCATTTTCTTATTAGTCTGCCTGTTTGAACGGGATGTGATTAGAATGGTGTTAAACATGGGTGTTTTAGTAAAACATGATGCTTAGTTTTTAAAAGTGCCTTGTGTTTTTGGTGGTATCAATAGAGGGTGGTATTAATTGAGTGTAGTTTTTCTCCATGTGTAACACCTGGATTAAATTCCAAAAAGAGAGACAAGTCAGACAACTTGGGTGCAAGAGCATGACTGTAACCGTCTGGACTAAGCAGTTACATGTTTTGTGTGCAGCAAGCTCAGTGGCTGGAAAAAGAGTAAAACACCTTTTATTGTACTTTCATTTTATTTATCTTGCATGCTTTTAACCAGGTTTTGTATATAAACACTCTATTTCTCCCATTACTGAAGATGGATGTGGTTGTTAAACAAACCACTTATCATAATTTGGCTTAAAAATTATCTGGTTCCAAGACAAAAAAAATGCTTCAAATGTGTGGTGAACTGTGTTTTAATGAACTCTAGAAGCCAGAAGACTTCAGCATATATTTACTTTAGAAAAAAATAAAAACAAACTCTGTTACAGTCAGAGTTGGACCTAATAGTATTGGCTAAAAAGGAGAGTGTAGAACTCACCAGTCCTAGTTACTTTAATAGATTTTTAATTATTTTCCTTTCTATAGCTCACTTGAAGTGCCTAATCCTGGCAGTGTTTACAGTTCAACCTAGAGGTTAGAAGTATATTCAGTAGCAATTGAGCGTGGTTCATTTATTGAGACTCAGGCATGCTGCAGTTCTAGGTAGTTATTTTTCCATGTACACATTGTGAAAATGAAAAAGAAAGGAAAAAAATCAAAGAATGTTTATTTAAATTGTTTATTTATTTTTATACATTGCTTTTAAAATTGTATTATGAAATGGAATCAAAGCTAAACTATTTATGATGCAGTTGCTTGCTCTATTCCTCCTCTGGTCTCTCCAGCTGAAATGTTACTCTTCTAGTGTATGAATTGAACTAGAAATAGAAGAATTTATTAGATCAAATGGAGCAGATGTTAGTACATCAATGGGCTCACTGCTAATGTCCTTTAAGAAAGTGTTTGAAAGTAAACTTTGTGCCTTTGCAAAACTGGTTTAATCAAATCAAGTGAAGATTTTGGCATTAGTTGCTGATAGAATTTAACCTGAGAGTTAGTAAAAATGTTTCAAAGAGAAAACAGCTTGTAATTTTAAATCATTGAAAAGTGCTTTAAAATTTAAAAGCCTTTAAAATTTGTCACTGAAGGAAACAGTGAAGCAAACATCATGTATCTTTTGACACCGTGCTTTTTGCCTTTGCAAATCGCCCAAGTGGATTTGTGGCACTGTGTAAATGCTTCACATGAGGTGGGAGAAGTGGAAGCACAATGAGTTGTTCGACAGCATCAGCACAAGGGAAAAACAGAGGGCTTGGAGCAGCACGTGGGCTTTGTGTGATGTATGTGTACTCACTGTCTCCTTGGGTCCGTATGTGATGTGGTGGGGGCTGCCTGTGCCGTCGCCCGGCCAGCCGCGATGCATGAGCAGAGGGTGGTGCGTGGCCTGGAGAGCAAGGCTTGGCTGTGGTCCCGAGGGTTGGCCCGCTGGGGACACAGGGAGTGGTGATACGTGTGTGGTGGGCCGGGGCGGTGCTCGGCGGGGTGGTGCGAGCACATTAGAAGCCCTTGTGGGGCGGACAGGGGTGTGTGGCATGTAGAGTAGAGCCGGACGGGCGAGCGTGTAAGCGGAACGTGTGGGGAGGCTGCGCACACGGTGGCAGGCACAGCAGGAGGACTGCTGAGGAACAGAGGGATGACTCTGCCTCAAAGGATATTGGTTAATAAAATTGTCAGAAAGGAAAATTTAGATAAAATTCAAATTTTAAAAATGATAAAAGAATCCCTTTTATCCCTCAGTCATATAAAGATGCTTTAGGTAGATGTGTCTTTTTCTCTTCCTTTTTTCTACTTCAAATTCTGATGTCACAATAGAAGTAGAACTCATTCTGAGCTGATAACATTTCTGATGATTACCACCAGCGCTGTAAGGCCTAGGAGAAAGTGCTGACATTTTTGTATTTAGAAAACAAGGTTTTGATGTGACTCATAAATTTTAAACAGAATCAATTTTAAAGGAAGTTTGCTGTATCTCACCAGATTATGGGTAAACAACTCGCTTTCTGGCTGGTGAATTCTAGTAATAAATTCTGAACTCCCTCCATGTAGAGAGTGGCTTAACTCTATATTTTGAAAGTAGTAGACTTGCTATGAAGTGACCATAGAAGATAGTGAAGGTATTAAGATACTCATAGCTTTATGCTCACAGTGCTTAAATTGCTTGCGAAAGGATGCCTTCCCCTTGCAAATTCTGTGACTTGTCCTCATTTGTGTTCATGGCCACCCAGGTTTAATAAATATTCCTATCGTATCTGTAATCCGTTATTAGTTTTACAGTACTCAGGGAACATTAGGTCATATCCCATCTAGCTTTTCCTTTGGGAAAGCACAACTTACATAAATACAGTTCTCACAAAGATCTGTATTGGGTGACAGGAAATGGATTTTTTTACATGTCCTTTATGAACATAAATGGGCACGTAAATGCCTTCTTTATAATTACTGTTTACAGAAAGAGCCACTCAGTAATTAGGAAAAGATATATGAGCATTTTATTTCCAGGTTGCAAGGCAGAATCTGGAATAAGGAAGTTTACAGTAAGTTGCCGTGTAAGAGGATACCCTTTCGTTTTGTATATGAAATTGAATCTGTCAAACAGCTGGTTTATATAGGGTAGTCCTGTTTCCTCTTTTTTTCCTTCAAAATGTTGCATTGATTTTTTCCTGTCTCATGGATTGTGTTTAACAAAATACAGTGTCAAAAAATAAAACACAAAACCTCATTTCTTGTGCACTGCAGGCATGAGGAGAGGAATAGCAGATTTTGGCATCTGCTGCTGAGTGGATAGTTTTATGGAGTACTGTTGTCAGCTGGAGTCCTCTAACTCGGTAAAGAGAGTGTTATGTAAAAATACTTACCTTAGACTTCAGCCCATGTTCAGAAGTTCGATGGACCTGGAGTGCCGTTGTTGGTGCAGCTGGGGAGCCATCAAACTCCCCTTGTCCCAGCTGCTGCTTTTGTTGGCCCCAGCAGCTGCGCTCTGCCCCCAGCCATCCTCCTGACCCTCTGCCCTCCAGCAAGTACGGGCTCGGAGTGAGATCGGCTTCTTCTAGGAGATGCGAATTCACCAAGATGAAATTTCTCATTTGCTGTGAGTGTGTTTATTTCTGGCCAAGGGTCCAATCAGCAGGACTCTGGACCGCGGCAGGAACCAAAGTGCAGGAGCTGTGTTGAGCTGTGAAAGAGGATTTTTGTTTTGTTTCCATGTACGAGTTCATCTTATCAGTAGGGGAGCTGAAGGGGGCCAGTTTGACAGCTGCTGTTTGAATCTATTTGATCTGGGGGATTTTAGTTTAACTTAATTGCTCAGACATTTAATACCTGAGTAGAAAATGAAAGTGTTTGCTGCATTGCTCCATCTCATACCAAGTTAGCAAAAAACGTAGAGAAGATTTGCCATGCTGGTATTCTGCATCCCTTCTCTAGATCCAGCCACTCCCTTCCTCCCCCCAGTACGGAAAGTGAAAGAAGCAGTTTTCAGTAGTGCAGTAGCAGTTTTCCCCAGTGTAAGGTAACTTCACATACCTTTGTTAAAGAACAGTGACAGATACTCTCGCTTCTCCCCCCTCTTATCTGCTGGAATAGGGTTCAACTCCAGAGCTTTGTATGCTTCTGAGATAAATACTTTAAATAGATAATTTTCCTTTATCATATTATTTACACTGGACCTTGCTTAAAATGTATTGTTCATTGGTTGGGTGGGTATTCCTGAGGGTTCAGCACTTGGCTCTGTTGCTCAGTGCTTGCCGCCTTTGAAATTTGTCTTTCTCTGCCTCTGTCAGATGAGGATAGGGATATCATCGGAGCAACAACCCACCACCTTGGACTGCTGCAGGGCCACAACACCCACCTCTGTTCTGCTCCCTTTGGGTAGAGAAAAAGTGGGCTTTTACATTATAGGCAAGGGATATCGTTTTGAAGCTTCAGGAAATGTAGCTCTGATGATGATGTCCCACCTCAACTTATCTCTCCAGCTGCAAATCCTATGGAAAAACTAGCCAAGGCTATACTGTACCTTTGATTGACTTGAAATAACTTCAACTAAATGCACTGATATTTTCTCCCCTGAAAGATCTCTCCCAGTTTTAACCATAATATGAGATCTAACTGTGCAGTCGTCAGCTGATTTGCACTGTGAATGTGTGTATCTGAAACCAGAGTCTAGACATTTAGTCCAGAAACCTGAGCAGAAAAGTCTGGGTGGGGAAAGGCTTTCGCAGAATATGTCCGGGGCTTTCTTGGCACGCCTCCGGAGGTGCTGCAACGTTAAGAGCTGTCCTTAGCCCCAGCTGTAGTGCTGCCCAAACATCAGCCTGGTGACTGCCAGGAATGCGTTTCTTTTCCAGCTGGATAACTTGTATTGGCTGACTAATTGGGTCCTTTCCACAGATTATTTTTAAACAACTTCACAAAATCCCAGCAAGTCAACTGATACTTCTCAGAACCATTTCATTATGAAATTGTTAGCAATTTGATGCAAGTCTTTAAAACTCAATTAAAAGCAAACAGCATGTTCCTTGAAGCCAGAAGTCAGGCTATGTTGCAAGACTGTAACTCTAAACACAATAGGATTCATGCCTATAATCCACTTTCTGTTCGTCGGTTGCTAGTATATATGAAATATTCTGCTCAAAACAAAAATAATTGTTTTGTTTGATGCCATTAGATAGGTACCACTGGGTTTTTTAAATTTTTTTATGAGCTATGTTTTTAAAGCCCCATGATTACTTTATCATTCAAATTGTTAGAATAATAGTAATGGATGTTGGTCTCCCTTGACTGATTTGACAAGCCAGACATTGCTAACATTGTCGGTTTCGTTGACTATGACTTGACATGCTCGTTCACTTCTGAGACCAGCAAATCTGTGGAGAATTCCCTACAGATTATTGAGAGATGATGTGAATAATGTTAAGTGTGTCCCCAAAGACTTTCAGGATGGATGTGCATAATCAAGCATGCAGTTCTCAATACTAACTCTAATTACTTTTTTTTCCTCCCCCTAAATCACTAAGGTTCTCCAACCAGAGATGTGGGGCCTTCATTAGGTCTGAAGAAGTCCAGCTCATTAGAAAGTCTGCAGACAGCCGTTGCTGAGGTGACTCTGAATGGTGATATTCCCTTCCACCGCCCACGCCCGCGAATTATCCGAGGACGAGGCTGCAATGAGAGCTTCAGAGCTGCCATAGACAAATCATATGATAAACCTGTAGCAGATGATGATGATGAAGGCATGGAAACATGTGAGTAAACTATTGCTGTACATAAAGAATGCTAACAACATAGGTTAATTCCTTTACAAAGTGATTCAAGTAGTAGTAGATAATTTTAGGATTTTAAAAGAGTAGAACTAACTTCATCCTTTGTTTCAGGCTTTTTCCCTTCATATGCATTAACAGATTGCAATACTGCAGCTTCCTTCCTCTCTAAAATAAGGGAATAAGATTATCAGAAGTATGTTTATTGAAATGACTATGAAAATTTTCTGTAAGACAGCTAATTAACTTACTAATGTAAAATTAAAAAAAATTGCAGAGAGACAAAGTATCACTGAATGTATGTTACAAAAATACACGCATCTAACTTTGAAAGAGCACATTTGTAGTGTCTGGGGGAAAAAAAAGAAATCACTGTCCTTTAATTAGAGTGAGTAAGGCTGGCAGATCTAATAAAATATAAAGTTAATGATCAGCTATTACCCACCCTAATGGGGATTCATTTACATTTTCAGTTCTTTAACCCGAAGTATGACCCAACATGTGGAGAATGTCATTAACATAAAAGAATCACTTCAAAGCTAACCTTATCATTATTGAACTGTGTAAGAATGGGCTGGTAAAATGACAACTCGTATTGAATGAAAATAGTATGAATGGTAAATTACCTCAATCAGGGGTTGTATTAAAATCATTGAATTTTTAACCTTCGTGTTGTACTACTTTCAACTTGTCACACACCAGCGGAATTTTTTTTAATCAACCTGCAGCTAGTTAGAAGTTTATGAATGAAAGACGATGGTGGGAAGGTTGAAACAGTAAAATATTTAGCCTGAATGCTAACAGAAAAGGCTTGAAAAAAGAATTTTCACTCTTATTTTCAGGCAGTCTGTTTCATGAGCATCGTTTCCTAATATTCTATTATAACCTACTTGTGTAATCACCTTTAATTTTTTTAAAACACTTTTTTTGTTGTGTTTTTTTTTTTTTTTAAATCTGCCTCTTTCTAAAAGTGTTCTGAGGCTGAAAGGAAGGTCATTTTCCAGTCACTTTTCTCAAAGGTAGTTATGAACGGAATTAATTCTGCTTTGCTTTTCCAGCACCTAACAATTTCACGCAGCAGTGAGGCTAAATGCTGGTCTGGTGCTGTTGGCTGTCAGTCTGTTTCTGGCCAGTAGAAGAATAGGCATGAGAAAATGTGTAGTGATCCTGATCATTCTCCCAGACTACATGCCTATCGGCTTTTGGTACTTAAGATCATGTTTTTCTAAAAGGCCTTGTTTGGTGTGAGCCCAGTGATAGTAATATCCTGTTTTGAGGCATCAGATATCCTAGGTTTATTCCAAAGTTACAGATAGTTTAACTTCATTAGATCAAAAATATAGCAAAACTGTTTTCATGAAACACTGTCTAGGTGAGTATAGGTTTGAGATTACTGTAAGCACATTTCAGCTTGTTGATGCAACACAGAGAGAGTAGCGAGGAAGTATTTGGTGGCCTTTGTGTCCCTTGCATGGGAGTAGCAGAAACCAGACAGAGCCTTATGGCTGAAATCAAAATGCCATGGGATGAGTCTTTGGACTCAGCTTTCTGTATGGATAGTCATCTAGCTCTGGATGACCAAGACCCATTTCAGTGTTACAAGAGGGCAAGAGCGAGGCTGTTCTCTAATCTCTCATGGTAACGAAGGGCTGAGCAAAGTGTGACCAAGCTATATGCCTAGAACTACGCATTCTGTTGAGCTACTTGGGTTTTAATAGCATCCGCATATTATAATAAAACATCTAATAACTAATCCAGAAATTTGCACTGCCAGGTTAGTAGAAGCAGAGGGAATAGCAAAGCAAATACAGTAAGTTGATTGGGCAGAATTCAGTCTTCGAGGTCTTCCCCTTCTTGTGGTGCCCATGGAAGCTCAGGAGCTGGCCTAGACATATGTTGCTTCAGACCAGCTCAAAATGGTAGATCCTCAGGGTTGTCTTTCTGTGAATATGTCTGTATCTGTGTTAAAACTGAAAGCAACTGCAGTCATGCTCCACTTTGTGTAAATTATGTGTGGCCTCAGGTTCCAGAGAAATTACCAAATGGTGTCTTCAACTGGACAAAGCCTGGGCACAAACAAATATGTGGAAGTTAATTTAACAATCTGGTCCTAACGTAACTGATGCCTCACTGCTGCCATAATGACATCGCCTATGTTTTTTTTAATTGTGTTTAATTATTCCATAATCGTTTGAAATTAAATGTGGCTTTCTCTCATTATACAACCCAGGGAAACATGCTGGTGGTCAGTTTGTGGGTGCCCTTGAGGTTGGATCCATTTGTATTACTTATATTTTTCCCCTTTGTTCTCCAAGTGTTTCAGTGGTAAGACCAGTTCTTTCTTCCAGTCAGTGACTCTCTTTGGAGTAGCAGATAATAGCACTGCAGTAAATTGTATAGAGGAATCCTTAACAAGTCATCGCCCCATATATGAAAGCCATAAAAATACAGGTAGCGTATGCAGCAAAGGGGCTGGTGCTGTTCTGAATGTACTTGATGTCCTTGGATCAACGTGTCATTAAATTACTGAATCTAGGATGAAAATCAGCTAGCACTGACCAATTCTGGGACAACATTTTAAGGAGTATTTGCAAAGATGCATGCGAATTTTAATGGCTGTAAATAAGTAACGTGTGGAAAGGTGTGGGTGTTCAGCTGTTACACATCATTTTTCCTGCATCCCCCTCCCTTTTTTTCCCCCCACCCCAATAATTGAAATAGCTGACTGGAAGCAAAATGTTTATCTTTAGTGTCTTGAATGAGAACGAGGCATTTGGACTGGGAGAGATCAACAAAGCTTTCTAATCTTTTGCTGAATCTTAATTGCTAGAATCTAGGGCTGTATTAAATATCACAATAAGAGGCCTAGAAGCTTAGTGGCAAAATAGCTTCACATTAAGTAGCTTTGATTCCTCATGTGCATCTTTTCCATTTTATGGCCTAATTAGGAGAATAGCTTCGTGATACCTGTTTGTGTAGTTCTCCTTAGTACAGTGTGGTGCATGAAATGACACTAGTTTTCAGGTTTAATTGATGTTTAAAGTATACTCCAATTTAATTTTTTGGCTTCAGCATCCTGAATGGGAGGGCAGGAGGTTGCAGTAAAGGAAGGAAATAGCGGCACCAAAACAAATACATTCTGCGTTTTGCAGTAACCTGGTGTCATTACTGCAACTTAACAAAAATTAGAAGTTTCATTTGTAGCCCAGGCTTGAATTTTAATTGAGCAGCATTTGCATTTGTTCTAAACAGTCGTAATTAGGTGTATGTTAATTGCAGAATGACTGTGTTGCATAAAAGTGAAACAAGCTTCTTCATGTTGAGTCCTTTTAAGAAAACTGGAAATTCATTCCCTGCAGTAGAAACACCAGTGTTCACTCCAGGAGAACAGGCATCCTTGTTCTCAGGGCTCAGTCCAAGCTACAGAGTTAATTGCAAGCAAACTGTGTACGATAGACAGATATTTATTGCAGCACAAGTGTGGAAAAAAGACAATATTATCTCCATGGAATATGCAAAATAAATAATAAGAGGAAGCATTGTTATGACAAGTTGTTCCGCAACTCAGCATAGCACAGTACACTTACTACATATTTAGGATTAATTTAATGTATTCTTATATAACTGTGAAAAACCATAGGTCAAAACTGATTCATCTTTAAAATTCTAGCAATAAAGTACCAAGTGAACATGTGACTTAAGAATTTATCAGAAGTTTAATCCATTTTTTTACTAATTATATTCATTTGCAAGTCCAATCTTGTAAATGTCTAGTTGGTTTTAACTGGAACAGATTGTAGCTATAAATTAACATGCAAAAAATTAGCATCTCTATTCCAAAGTGTTTTTCCACTACTCTCTTAATAATAACTAAATATCATCCCAGACATTGATTAAGAAACACTGTGACCAAAAAAAGTGCAGCTAGTACAGAGCATGTATAGGACAGGCCTAGTAATTTTCTAAAATACAGTTATCCGAATATTAAAACTCTGCCTGCGATTGAGAAGCTGTATCATCTGCTTAACTCATAGCGGTCCTGAAGACAAGTTAACATGAAGTGCCGAGACCTGACTTTTTTTTGTCCTTTTTTTTTTTTCCCCCCCCCCCCCCGGTGGTTTGTGCTTCAGAGTAGTGGTTGAGATTCAAAAATAGTTATTAATGTTGATATTTATCTGACACTGTATATTTTTCTTTAAATATATGTTTAAGCGATCTTCCAGGGTTGGAGAATATTTATAGACATCTTGGGATACTCAGTGAATAAGTACTAAGTCTATTGAACAGGTCCGTGTATTGTAATATTAATGAATAAACGGTATTTTCCAGGGAAGTATCAGAGAGAGAAGAGACAGTATCAAATGGCTTTCAGTTAGTGATTTGTAGGCTTTTCTAGTCAATGAATTACTTGTAAGGTGAATAGGAATGAAGACTAAGAAAAGCATGTTTATATTCTACAGTGGTCTATGTGTGAGAAATTTCTGAGTAATTACACACTTCTGTTGGCTTTAGAAGAGTCACTGAGGTCTAGAAGCAATAATATTAGTAATAATAATAAGTAGTAAACATATGCTAAAGTAAAAAAATTATTCTTTTTTCCTTCTATAAGCCATGGCTGTTGAGTACATCCATCTTGCTGAGTACATCCAAAATTTTCTTTTCCATAGACCGTGTATATTTAAAGCAAAACTTTTTTTCAGCTTCTACTGCCAAAAAAAGTGGTTTGGAGCCATTGTATTTATTAGAGTTACAGGAGGCAGTTCAAAGTATGCATCTGTGATCCTAATTGCTGCTTAGTGCTGTCTGTTGGAAAATTGGGAGATGGTGTAGCCCTACTTAAAATGTGATGATATAGCATGTTAGAGCTCCTGGAATACCACATCTCCACCAGCCATGCAGTGTAATTTTTGAACTTGGCTTTAAGTTAAGTCTGAATGGTTGAAGGATTCTGACCCACAGGCAATGTTTAATTTCTTTTTCACTAAGCAACTGGGGGAGTTTTCAGTTCAGTGGATTTTTTTTTTTTTTGGTCTTCCTCCCCTCCCCCCCAAACTTTCGGAAATACATGTGTCTTGTTCTTGGATTAGAAACAGAGATGGTATCTGCCCTTAAAATATTTTACTTGGTTTTTTTGGATGGAATCTCCCCACCTGAATCTCAGGCTGCCCCATCTCAACCAAGAATAAAAATCAGGGTGCTTGATTTGTTTTCAACAGCTCCAGGAAATGAAGTAGTGTGACACAACTGTTACGTTACTGGCAGCAGAAGAAAAAGTCTATTAAGGATGTATTGAGGGTTAACAGTCCTTAATGACTTTTGTATTTTTATTTTTACTGAGAATTTACTGTCAGGGCATGCTGTACTGCTGTTGTTTCTTCTTGCAGATATTTCAGAATCATAGAATCATAGAAT